>NC_062292.1:61822575-62122575 GCF_902655055.1 Lutra lutra
CATGTTCTTCCCGGGTTCTAGGCAAAGGCAAGTCATGAGAATGGGTAGAGAGCGTGGGATTCGAGATGAACCGCTAGCCTGTGCAGACAGCATTGTTGAGCAGACAGAAGGTGCCGCAGGGAATACTGTGTCCGATTAATTTATTTTGCCTGTGAGGAAACTGAGACCCAGAACAGGGAAAAGCTGATTTGAAGTCCTGTAGCCCAAGTAGTGTTAGGTTCCCCAATAATGGGTCCGTGATTAAAGGAGTGAGACTGATATACAGAGAAGGTCAAGCAAAGCTTTATTCCACGCCAAGCATCAAGAATCAGACTGAATGTTTGGGGCCGCGCCTCTTACAAGAGAGGGCGACCTCTCTCTGCTTCACAGACTAGCTTTTAAGGGCAAAGGCCATGTGGTTGGGCCTGGCCATGCACAGGCGGCCAATGAAATTATAACACACAGAGAAAGCTGCACAGTCATGTTAGGTCACACACGGGTGGCCAATTGAATTACAATTCACCCTAGAAGATATTTGAACCAGCCTATCACCTTGGTCAGAATTGGAGCCCAAAAGGTGCCCACCAAAGGGCGGGGCCCATACTCCTTGGTAACTAGGGAGACAGTATGCGCCCCCCCACAGATCGGATGGTAGGTTTGGTACCACTGACCATTCTTCTTTTTTTTTTTTTAATTAATCTATTTATTTGAGAGCCAGAGTGCATGAGAGCACAGAAACATGAGCAGGGGAGGGGCGGGGAGAGGGCAAGGGACAAGCGGATTCCCTGCTGAGTGTGGGGCCTGACTCTGGGCTCAGGCTCAGGACCCTGGGATCATGACCTGAGGTCAGATGCTTAAGTGACTGAGCCACCCCAGTGCCCATCCACTGAAAATTCTTGATGAAAAGTCTTTGGAAGAGGGCAATGTACTGAAAACAGTCTTTGTCAATCTTAGTCTCTGTGGATGACATTCATTCATTGCCTTTCGCCAAATACTTAATGAACACCACAGTGTGCAAGGCACTGGGATATGGGCAGATGACAAAGATAATGGCTCAGCATTGCAGAAGCTTATGGGACTTTGATATTGCTGACAGCATCTGACCTGTGCTTTGGAAAACAGGTTTTAAGTGGACTTAATCTCAAGTATCCGGTCATTCTGGAACCCGAGCTTCCTATAAGGAAGAGATGGCATTTTAGTAACATTAGATTGCTAAGGCTTGTATTCTTCTGTTAGTAAGTTTCTAGCTCTGGCCAATCAGGAAGGCGTGGCAGGTATAACTGACCTTCACTTTCTGTAAGGCTTTTGCACTCCTCCTAATAACATGGAAAACAAATTCTACGCCAAGCATTTATTAGGTGGTCAAAAAGTAAACTGTAAGATGAAGTTGATCATTGCTTGTCAATCTAGTTTTAATAAACATGAGTTTCTGGGCAAACGGAAGAAGAAAGGTTGGTAAATTATAGCCCGAGAGCCAAATCCACCGTCACCTGTTTTGTTAATAAAGTTTTATTGAAACCCTGCCTTGGTTGGTTGGTTATGCCTTGTCTCTGCCTTCTTTCATACTGCAACGGCGGTGAAGAGTAAAAATTGCAAGAGAGACCTTAATGCCAGTAATGCTGAAAATATTAACACTCTGGCCCTTTCTGGAAAAAGCTTGCCAGCTCTTTAAAAGAGTTGGATGATGAAGGTTGTAGCACTCCCCAATTTATGTGAGAGGGCTTGCTGACTTACTGCCCCAGTAAAAAACTTCAGCAGGTATCCCAGAAAATCATGAAATCTGATAAAGACAAGGACAAAGTACTTAATCTAGGAGAAAAAAAGTAACTGTAAGAATGAGCATCAAAAGGACCGATTTCGTGTTAGGCAGGCAAAAGATATTGATTGAAGCTAGCCAGCTGACTACAGAGCAAAGTTCTCCTGCAGATAAGCAGGAGCTATTAAATAATAACAATTGCCACATTATTAGTTAGCATTTATTTTTATTTATTTATTTGTTTTTTAGATTTTTAAAATTTCTTTATTTGAGAGAGAGAGAGAGAGAGAATGAGCACAAGCAGGGGGAGAGGCAGAGGGAGAAGCAGGTCCCAGTGAGCAGGGAGCCCAGTGCGGGCTGGATCCCAGGACTCTGGGATCATGACCTGAGCTGAAGGCAGATGCTTAAGCCACTGAGCCACCCAGACGTCCCTATTAGTTAGCATTTATTGACAGCTTACTTGTACTTTGTATGTTTTGAGTGCTTCACATGTGTTAGCTCAGTTAATCCTGACAGTAATGTGATTATTAGGCCCATTTTAGAGATGAAGAAACTGAGTCTAGATAAAGTAATGGCTGCAGATTACACAGATCACAGAAGACTTGAATTTGGCCAGTATCATTCCCGAAGCCAGATTCTGAACCAGTATGCATATTGCTGATCAATAATACATTCTTATTATTTATCAAGTGGGCATGACTTGATGAGGATGGAAAATGCACAATAGAAGCAAGGGGACTAAATAATCAATAGAATAATCAGTAGAAGCCAACACCAAAACATTCAGATGAGGACTAGTTTCGAATCCCTATGCCCTCAGACCAGCGTTTACTCCGTTAATAGTTTTAGCTCGGAAGGGTATTTTTTTTCCTCTGTAAAATTTTCTTTGCACAAAATTCTGATTAATAGGCAAATCCTATAGGACAGCTTACCTATCCTTAGGAATTATTTCAACTTGCTAAACTCTTAAAAATAAGAAAGCTTGATATTCCAAATTTGGGGGGTTGGTGAATGAAAAGAGGAAATCTAATTATTTAAGGACATTCTCAACTTATGCCATAAGGTGATAGTCCCAGTATTGTAAACAGAAAGCAACCCAGCCTGTTTTCTGAAAAACTGGGGTTCCCCCGAGAATACTTACCATTGAAGTACTTCTCCAGGTCTGAGATGGAGACTGGCCTGCGGGTTTATTGGGAAGCTCTGTTTTGTCGGGGGAAGGAGTGGGCAAATGATGAAGTTGAACTACATTGTATTTGCAGTTGAGATCTCAATGCTTGTCACAAGGAGCTGCTCTGGGATGACCTTACAGAGCCTTTTGAGGAAGCTGGCCTGTGTACCCCCACCCTGCCCAGATGTTGGAGAAATGCTATGCCCAGGAAGGGGCATCATTTTGGGCAAGGTGGATCCCTTTGGCTGAAGATGAGGCTCAGAGAGGAGCTCCACTGTGGGTCCTGAACAGTCATCTCTCCTCACAACTGAGGGAATCTGTACCTCAGCCCTGAAGAGATCTGAGAAACCATTACTTCACTTTCTTACACCCATTTTATTTTCCCCGGTATAGACTGGGCTGAAAGCTACAGGGAGGCGTCAGTGAAGAGTGGTTTAATTCACCTTAGAAGTAGTTTATTCCACATGTCCAATTAAATAAAAGAGCTCAAAGCCTTAAAATTCTAGGGTCTATGAGATGCTTGTCGTCTCCCATGGTTTTTCATCTTTCAGCCAATTCTGTCCTTCTCCCTTTGTGTGTGCATATAGCCCGTCTGGTGAGGGATTGTGGGGTGAGTTGGGGATGAGCCGATTAAACAGTGATAAATGTTCAGGAAGTTTCCTGTGTTGGGTGTAACAACAGAGCTACTCTCCAAGGACCCCTTAGTCTCATTAAGGTTCCCCCAGAGACACATTTTACATTGGGATGGGCTAGCTGCCCATCTTCTGCCTGGGAAGACGTGCTGTGAGTGTCTAGAGGCCAGTGGGATGAGGCAAGGATAATGAACTAAATAAATGGGCAAGATTTGATTTTTTAAAGATTTATTTCTTTTAAAGACAGAGAGCAAGCATGAGGGGGAGTGACAGAGGGAGAGGGAGAGAGAATCTCAAGCAGACCCTGTACTGAGCTTGGAGCCCAGTGTAGGGCTTAGTCTCATGAACCTGAGATCACCACCTGGGCCAAAACCAAGTGTTGGATGTTTGATCAACTGCTCCTCCCACGTCCCCCCAAATACCTTGATTTTTGTCATTCCCAGAAGGTAGTGTAAGGGTCAACTTTGAACACAGTTTTAAAAATTGAATTATCTTTTGTAGATTTTTCCCTCCATAGTTGTCTCAGTTTGACCTCTAATGAGTCTGACCCCCTGATGCTCTAGCATGTTCTGGATCAGGTGGATCATCAGGTATGCATAGTTTTATCACGAACCTGGCATAGCAAGTGCCCTGGGATAAGGACCCACCTGCACAAAGATTCAGGACAGAGGAGAACATAGTCTCTCCTAGACTTTGGAAACAAAACTGTAGCATCTGTGACTTCTTAGGCCGCTTCAAGGGAGGTGTGCAGGAGTTATCTAAAATGTTCACAGATATAACAATACAGATTAGGGACAAGAAGTAAGATATTGAATCCAACTGTAATGTGTTTAGGAGAGAAGGATAGGTGGAGAAAATTGCCTAGAATTTTGGAACCAACCCTCAACCCTTTTCTCTTTTCCCAAGAGAAAAAAAGACCTAAGATTGCCTATGTTATATCATGTCAAATATTTTTTTCTTGCTGTGCTAGGCAATTTCATATACATGAGCTCAGCTAACTATCGCAGTGAAATTTCAAGTTAGATACTATTTAGCTTATTTATACACAAGGAAACTGACTTGTAGAGTTTTTGAGTGATTTGCCAGGTGAAGCCTGGACTTCTCCAAACTAGTGCAAGCCTCTGAAGATTAATTGAGCAAAATGTTGCTTTAAGCTCAATTCTAGAAGGGCAAAGGAGCATCCAGATATTAAAAAAAGAAACAATCTTAAAACGTACTTAAATAAGACTTTCATTCATTTTTCACATGACATTTGTTGTCCATTAAAATCGTGATCATTTACTATTTGGCTAGATCAAAGCAGAAATTTTACTTCATGAGTTCACTTATTTTATTTTTTTTACTTTTTTGCATTTATTTTATGAGTTCACTTATTTTAAAGATCATGGGTTTTTTTTGTTTGTTTGTTTGTTCGTTTTAAGTAAGCTCTACACCCAAAATGGGGCTTGAACTCATGACCTTGAGACCAAGAGTCACATGTTGCACTGACTGAGCCAGCCAGGTGCCCCAAAGGTAATTTTCAAATGAGCTGTTTCGGCGAAGACCCATAGATCATTTTCCATTCACATTCTGGTCCTGGGAAAAGATTAAGGTCAAATGTGGTGAAATGTTCCAAAGGATCTAAGATTTAGGAAACAATAGGCCATGGTCATTTGCACATAAACAATGCTGAGAAGAAATATTTTCTCATGGTTTCTGTAATGGAAATGAATTGATTCTCTGAGGTAGACAGTTCAAGTTTAGGGCCATTTCAATGGTCCCATGTGATAGAAAGTGATAGAAAAGAAAGGAGAGTAATAAAAATCTGAGCCAACTCCACTATCTACAATAGGTTCCCATTTCTTTGATGGTCTAGGTTTCATTCCTGTTTGACAATTTTGACATTCAGGCTGACAATTTTTGCTTGTTTTTGTTTTTCATGATGGGAAGGCCACTATAGGTACAGTCACAAGTAACGGGTTCTTGCCCAGTTCTTTGGCTCATTATAGTGATGAACATTGCAAACCATAGAACTGCCATTCCATGTTGGTTTTCTCATCTTGTAATATCAATCTTCATTCTAGGTCATTGTAAGCCTCAAATGACATAATGCAGTTTAAAATTTATTCAGTGATGTTGAATGTACTGTGCAAATATAAAAAAAAATATATTGCTAAGGCATCTTCAGTCTAGTGGCATTTAGAATGCTACTCCATGCACTTTGAGATCCTGAAAATATCATATGCATTTTTGCTTAGTAATTATTTCCAATCCTTGGCAAGTTTCATAAGTAGGAACCTGTAAAACTGTTGGTGTCCCTTCTTGGAGGTGGTTTCACTTCTTCCATATCTTGTGAATGTGAAGACGTGAATCCATCCTGATATGACCTCCTTGTGAGCACAGGCCCGTGAGGCCCAGCCTCTGCGCTTTCTGCTCAGGACTTTCTTGAAAGGGGTTTAACCTAAGATTTTATCCAATGTACCCTTCCCACAAAGCTTCCCACAAAGCCTCTCTAAATGATATTTTTTCTGCCCCAGTTTCTCTCCTCATGACAGTCTCTCCTGTTGTCTTTCCACAATCCAGCTTCCTTCCTCCGGGCTGCTTTCCCTGCATAATTCCTCCGGTAAACCCACCACATCGTCCTTGCAACGTGCAACAACCCTCGCCCCTGCCCACCAGACAGGCGTCTGATTCTTTGTCAGTGCTGTGCTCTAGGATCCTGGTAGAAATGCACATTTTCTGGTATCCTACTTTTCTTGCAAAGAATGCTCACAGAACATTCCTGGAGGATGAAATTCTTCACCCCATTATGTCTGTGACAGGTAGTTCCTTCATAAGGTTGACGTTGGAACCATCTGGACATTTGAGTGGGAGTCAAAAGCATTCTGTCTCCTGGTTTCACCTCCTTTCCACCTTGCTAACTCATTTTGGTCCCAAGAAGAGGGCAAATTTCCATTGTTACTCCCTTGGAAACCTGGGACATACTGAACTGGTGTTAGAAATTAGCCACCACGATTAACATCAGCCTATGGAAAATAACCTGAGTTACAAACACCTTCTGGAACAATGATGCACGTATTGGGTGAGGATTGCTTGTCTATACAAATCTGGGCATCTGATCTTGTTTTTTGCTTTTTTTTTTTTTTTTCCCAGAGCAATGTGACCAGCAATACTTATCTGTGCACATATCCCCATGTGCTTAACCAATTATAGCAACTACATGGATAAGCACAGGTCACAGGTGATATACATTTTACCCTGAGGTTCTCTCCTTAACTCTGTCCCTTCCTCTCCATCTCAGGATTGGATATCAGAAGACAAAAGGATGGGAGGGCTCTGACTACTGAGATGAGTTTGCATCCACTTATTTTTTTTTTCCAAGTAAACAATTTGTAAGTGCCCAGGCTTTATTTTTAGTAACGGACTACTTTCTGTGAGCTTCACAACCCATCATGGTTTACCAGGGTGCTGTGACATTTTGGTTGAGAACTGTCAGTTTGGGGTATGAGTGTAAATTTATAATGTTTTCCTGAACTTCCCTTTCCTCTTACCCATAGTCATGTCAGCTCTGGAACAGAGAGCAATTACAAGCTTCTCAGTGTTTGTATGGATTGTGGCCATCCATGTTCTCTGCGAAGAGAAATAAAATGTGAAATAAAAGTGTGCATTGCAGAGGCACTTAGGTGAGCCGGATATAGCAAACTAAGGCAGATAACGACATGGCCTCGGGCCCAACATGGCTGAAGTCATTCCTCCCTGACATGAGTAACCGTTCTTTTGCCCTCAAGGCCCGCGGTTCCACAAGGCTCCAGGCTGTCATCCTCCTCTCCACAGAACACGTGAGGTCATTAAGAGAAATGCTGATGCCGCGCTAAGGGCCATGATCTTCCCTGCCACCAGGTTGCAGCTGACACATGGGTGACATTTCTTTGGTGTCAAATCCAGGCAGAGCATTGTCCTACCTGTCCCAATATCTGTTGGAAATCAGCTCTTGGAAAGAATTTAATTGGTTCTACCTCAATTCAGGTAGGACTGAGAGGCAAGGATAAAGTTGCAACGCCAGGGCAATTCTGGATTCCGAATAACTCTGGAAGGTCCCTGGATACAAGGATCCCTGTGAGGCCACACCTGGGTGGTGAATGGCTCTGTTTCAATCAGGATGGCATGCATGTGAGAGAGATCTGTCATACTTAAGTGGATCTCGTAGGTAGGTTTGTATCTCTGGGTATATGGAGTAGAGGTCCGCTAATAATGAGAGCATGGCCACTAGAAATTTCATTTTTAAAGTTAGAACTAGTATAATGGGCACCGCGTGTTGTGCCTGTCATGGGCATGGACGTTTTTCTTCCATGCTTCAGTGGAGTGTATCTTCCCTCTGTTCTCCCTCACTCCTCACAAGGTAGCATGTGATTCACTGGACACCTGTGGTACATTGATCTTCCCTTCACATGATTCTGCTAGTAATGAACACAGAGAAGAGTGCAAGACTGGGGAACAAGAATCCCTTGTACTTCCTGCATAACACTGCTCTGAGGAAGTCCTTCCTTACTTGGGTTTGGACTTTCATCAATCAGCAGGGACCGGAAACCCATGTCAGTGACACTATCACCACTCCTACCACCATCACTGGACCCACCACCAACATGACTACTACCACTACCACCATTACCACCACCACTACTACTATCACTACCACCAGCACCATCAACACCACCATTAACACCAGCACTAATACCACCATCACCACCACCACCATCACCACCAAAATCCACATCACCACCACCATCATCAATATTACGACCACCACCATTATTACCACGACCATCATCACCATCACCACGACCATCACCAGCACCACTATCACCACTGCTACTACCATCACCACCACCATCATCATCACCACCATTACCACCACCACTACCACCAGCATATCAACACCACCACCACCACCACCACCATCACCGGCACCACCATTGCCACCACCACCAAAATCCACATCACCACCACCAGCAGCACCACAACCATAACTACCACCACCAACAATAACACCAGCACCACCATTGCCATTACCATCATTGTTACCACCATCACTACCACCAGCATCATCACCACCACCATCAACACCAGCACTAACACCACCATCACCACCACCACTGCTGCAGCTGGAACAATTCCCAAGATCCCCTAGAATGAATTGTTTAAAGCCATCTTTCTCTTAGAGAATTAAGGTAGGTATAATGCTCTTTCAGGTTTCAAGAACCAGACAGATAAACTTGGTTGACAGAGCTTATTAGAAGATGCACTTATAAAGAAATACAGTAGTGTTTTCTGAGCTCCACAGTCAAGGTTGATGAAACAGAATATTGTTCTTCCATTACATAACAAAGAGCAACTCTGAGATCTAAGAAGACTCTGGTATTTTTTCCCTCAGAGTCAGTTCATCACTGCTTCCTGACTCTTGACACTGTCATCCCAAAGACAGTGCCTCCTGTCTCTTTGTATATTCTGACTTTTGCCTTGCACTGGCTGCCTCCCCACTCCCCTTTCCTCTCCACCATTTGGGTTTTGCTTCCTCCTGTCTTCTACCTCTCAATGCCTTTTGTCTGTGGCTTGTTTCTATTTTCCTGCTCCCTGTGTAGATGCATGTTCTTCTGCAAATTCTTTAGGATAGAGAGAGAAAGATCTTACCAATACACTCACAGCATAAAGTGTCACTGTTGACAGATTTCTCATACGAGGCCACTTCTCAAACACTGACCAGGCTATAAGTGACTCAGAACAGACACAATCCCTGGTCCAATGACTGAGGTCAGTGTGATGGAGACACAGATGCAAAGATTGTGCTTTATAAGTGAGGACATGCTTTTGTCTACTTGATTTAGAATGTAGCTATGGTAGTGTCTTATTTCTCTAGAGAAGCCACAGCTTCTCTATTTGTGCTCTAGGCCTTCCATATTTAGCAAAAACAAGTACAGGGAACCCAGCTAAATCTGAATTTCAGATAAGCAAATACCTTTTTTTTTTTTTTTTAATAAGTCTCTCTCAATGATGGCACAGACCTGCCTTCAAATCAGTAACTACAACCACTTGCAGCACCCCAGATAGAATACTGGACCCTTCCTCATGTCATACATGCCATCTGATGACAGAAATAATGAGGTACTGAAGATTCTTGTCCTCTATTCCAGGGTCCTAAAACCATTGCCTTACTGTCCTACTGAGCTGTCCGATGGTGCTACTGCCCACATTAACTTCTCATCAGTTTGTTCAGTCACATGAGGCATTTTCAAGTCTGTTGAAGTAGGAGCTCCCAGCCCAGCTGAAAGGAAGCAATGCACGAGTCCTATAGTCTTAGCCCTCGTCCTCACACAAGGGCCTAGATAGAGAGGCATCCAAGGCCAGGCAGCTCATGAGTGGCAAAACTGGACTGAGCTCGGGTGTCCTACTCTTTCCTGTACAGTGTGACCAGTACCACACAAGACATGAGCCATGTGGGTATAGCCCCTCACATAGCCGCTTCATATTCCACACGCCTATTCTATTTAAGAGTTTACAAATGCCCGTCTTAAGCTACATTTCCGACTGCTTCACAAAACAGAGGACTTTTTCACATAGGTGTTATTATTATTATTTTTTTAAATTTTATTTTTTATAAACATATATTTTTATCCCCAGGGGTACAGGTCTGCGAATCACCAGGTTTACACACTTCACAGCACTCACCATAGCACATACCCTCCCCAATATCCATAACCCCACCCCCCCTCCCAACCCCCCTCCCCCCATCAACCCTCAGTTTGTTTTGTGAGATTAAGAGTCACTTATGGTTTGTCTCCCTCCGAATCCCATCTTGTTACATTTATTCTTCTCCTACCCCCTTAACCCCCCATGTTGCATCTCCTCTCCCTCATATCAGGGAGATTATATGACAGTTGTCTTTCTCCGATTGACTTATTTCGCTAAGCATGATACCCTCTAGTTCCATCCACATTGTCGCAAATGGCAAGATTTCATTTCTTTTGATGGCTGCATAGTATTCCATTGTGTATATATACCACATCTTCTTTATCCATTCGTCTGTAGATGGACATCTAGGTTCTTTCCATAGTTTGGCTATTGTAGACATTGCTGCTATAAACATTCGGGTGCACGTGCCCCTTCGGATCACTACGTTTGTATCTTTAGGGTAAATACCCAGCAGTGCAATTGCTGGGTCATAGGGTAGTTCTATTTTCAACATTTTGAGGAACCTCCATGCAGTTTTCCAGAGTGGTTGCACCAGCTTGCATTCCCACCAACAGTGTAGGAGGGTTCCCCTTTCTCCGCATCCTCGCCAGCATCTGTCATTTCCTGACTTGTTAATTTTAGCCATTCTGACTGGTGTGAGGTGATATCTCATTGTGGTTTTGATTTGTATTTCCCTGATGCCGAGTGATATGGAGCACTTTTTCATGTGTCTGTTGGCCATCTAGATGTCTTCTTTGCAGAAATGTCTGTTCATGTCCTCTGCCCATTTCTTGATTGGATTATTTGTTCTTTGGGTGTTGAGTTTGCTAAGTTCTTTATAGATTTTGGACACTAGCCCTTTATCTGATATGTCATTTGCAAATATCTTCTCCCATTCTGTCAGTTGTCTTTTGGTTTTGTTCACTGTTTTCTTTGCTGTGCAAAAGCTTTTGATCTTGATAAAATCCCAATAGTTCATTTTTGCTCTTGCTTCCCTTGCCTTTGGTGATGTTCCTAGGAAGATGTTGCTGCGGCTGGGGTCGAAGAGGTTGCTGCCTGTGTTCTCCTCAAGGATTTTGATGGATTCCTTTCTCACATTGAGATCCTTCATCCATTTTGAGTCTATTTTCGTGTGTGGTGTAAGGAAATGGTCCAATTTCATTTTTCTGCATGTGGCTGTCCAATTTTCCCAACACCATTTATTGAAGAGGCTGTCTTTTTTCCATTGGACATTCTTTCCTGCTTTGTCGAAGATGAGTTGACCATAGAGTTGAGGGTCCATTTCTGGGCTCTCTATTCTGTTCCATTGATCTATGTGTCTGTTTTTGTGCCAGTACCATGCTGTCTTGATGATGACAGCTTTGTAATAGAGCTTGAAGTCCGGAATTGTGATGCCACCAACTTTGGCTTTCTTTTTCAATATTCCTTTGGCTATTCGAGGTCTTTTCTGGTTCCATATAAATTTTAGGATTATTTGTTCCATTTCGTTGAAAAAAAAAAAGGATGGTATTTTGATAGGAATTGCATTAAATGTGTAGATTGCTTTAGGTAGCATAGACATTTTCACAATATTTATTCTTCCAATCCAAGAGCATGGAACATTTTTCCATTTCTTTGTGTCTTCCTCCATTTCTTTCATGAGTACTTTATAGTTTTCTGTGTATAGATTCTTAGTCTCTTTGGTTAGGTTTATTCCTAGGTATCTTATAGTTTTGGGTGCAATTGTAAATGGGATGGACTCCTTAATTTCTCTTTCTTCTGTCTTGTTGTTGGTGTAGAGAAATGCAACTGATTTCTGTGCATTGATTTTATATCCTGACACTCTACTGAATTCCTGTACGAGTTCTAGCAGTTTTGGAATGGAGTCTTTTGGGTTTTCCACATATAGTATCATATCATCTGCAAAGAGTGATAGTTTGACTTCTTCTTGGCCGATTTGGATGCCTTTAATTTCCTTTTGTTGTCTGATTGCTGAGGCTAGGACTTCTAGTACTATGTTGAATAGCAGTGGTGATAACGGACATCCCTGCCGTGTTCCTGACCTTAGCGGAAAAGCTTTCAGTTTTTCTCCATTGAGAATGATATTTGCGGTGGGTTTTTCATAGATGGCTTTGATAATATTGAGGTATGTGCCGTCTATCCCTACACTTTGAAGAGTTTTGATCAGGAAGGGATGCTGTACTTTGTCAAATGCTTTTTCAGCATCTATGGAGAGTATCATATGGTTCTTGTTCTTTCTTTTATTAATGTGTTGTATCACATTGATTGATTTGCGGATGTTGAACCAACCTTGCAGCCCTGGAATAAATCCCACTTGGTCGTGGTGAATAATCCTTTTAATGGACTGTTGAATCCTATTGGCTAGTATTATGGCGAGAATTTTTGCATCTGTGTTCATCAAGGATATTGGTCTGTAGTTCTCTTTTTTGATGGGATCCTTGTCTGGTTTTGGGATCAAGGTGATGCTGGCCTCATAAAATGAGTTTGGAAGTTTTCCTTCTATTTCTATTTTTTGGAACAGTTTCAGGAGAATAGGAATTAGTTCTTCTTTAAATGTTTGGTAGAATTCCTCCGGGAAGCCTTCTGGCCCTGGGCTTTTGTTTGTTTGGAGATTTTTGATGACTGTTTCAATCTCCTTACTGGTTATGGGTCTGTTGAGGCTTTCTATTTCTTCCTGGTTCAGTTGTGGTAGTTTATATGTCTCTAGGAATGCATCCATTTCTTCCAGATTGTCAAATTTGTTGGCGTAGAGTTGCTCATAGTATGTTCTTATAATTGTCTGTATTTCTTTGGTGTTCGTTGTGATCTCTCCTCTTTCATTCATGATTTTATTTATTTGGGTCCTTTCTCTTTTCTTTTTGATAAGTCTGGCCAGGGGTTTATCAATCTTATTAATTCTTTCAAAGAACCAGCTCCTAGTTTCCTTGATTTGTTCTATTGTTTTTTTGGTTTCTATTTCATTGATTTCTGCTCTGATCTTTATGATTTCTCTTCTCCTGCTGGGTTTAGGGTTTCTTTCTTGTTCTTTCTCCAGCTCCTTTAGGTGTAGGGTTAGGTTGTGTACCTGAGACCTTTCTTGTTTCTTGAGAAAGGCTTGTACCGCTATATATTTTCCTCTCAGGACTGCCTTTGTTGTGTCCCACAGATTCTGAACCGTTGTGTTTTCATTATCATTTGTTTCCATGAATTTTTTCAATTCTTCTTTAATTTCCTGGTTGACCCATTCATTCTTTAGAAGGATGCTGTTTAGTCTCCATGTATTTGGGTTCTTTCCAAATTTCCTCTTGTTATTGAGTTCTAGCTTTAGAGCATTGTTGTCTGAAAATATGCAGGGAATGATCCCAATCTTTTGATACCGGTTGAGACTTGATTTAGGACCAAGAATGTGATCTATTACCATTATCATGGTAAATTCTTTTCCACCCCCTCACTTTAAACCTCGAGGTGTCTTCGGGTTTAAGATGAGTTTCTTAAATAGATGGGTTTTGTTTTTTGATCCATTCTGATACCCTGTGTCTTTTGATTGGGGCATTTAGCCCATTAACATTCAGGGTAAGTATTGAGAGATATGAATTTAGTGCCATTGTATTGCCTGTAAGGTGACTGTTATTGTATATTGTCTCTGTTTCTTTCTGATCTACTACTTTGAGGGTCTCTCTTTGCTTAGAGGACCCCTTTCAATATTTCCTGTAGAGCTGGTTTGGTATTTGCAAATTCTTTCAGTTTTTGTTTGTCCTGGAAGCTTTTAATCTCTCCTTCTATTTTCAATGATAGCCTAGCTGGATATAGTATTCTTGGCTGCATGTTTTTCTCATTTAGTACTCTGAATATATCATGCCAGCTCTTTCTGGCCTGCCAGGTCTCTGTGGATAAGTCTGCTGCCAATCTAATATTTTTACCATTGTACGTTACAGACTTCTTTTCCCGGGCTGCTTTCAGGATCTTTTCTTTGTCACTAAGACTTGTCAATTTTACTATTAGGTGACGGGGTGTGGACCTATTCTTATTGATTTTGAGGGGGGTTCTCTGAACCTCCTGGATTTTGATGCTTGTTCCCTTTGCCATATTGGGGAAATTCTCTCCAACAATTCTCTCCAATATACCTTCTGCTCCCCTCTCTGTTTCCTCTTCTTCTGGAATCCCAATTATTCTAATGTTGTTTCGTCTTATGGTGTCACTTATCTCTCGAATTCTCCCCTCGTGGTCCAGTAGCTGTTTGTCCCTCTTTTGCTCAGCTTCTTTATTCTCTGTCATTTGGTCTTCTATATCGCTAATTCTTTCTTCTGCCTCATTTATCCTAGCAGTGAGAGCCTCCATTTTTGATTGCACCTCATTAATAGCTTTTTTGATTTCAACTTGGTTAGATTTTAGTTCTTTTATTTCTCCAGAAAGGGCTTTTATATCTCCCGAGAGGGTTGCTTTAATATCTTCCATGCCTTTTTAAGCCTGGCTAGAACCTTGAGAATCGTCGTTCTGAACTCTATATCTGACATATTACCAATGTCTGTATTGATTAGGTCCCTAGCCTTTGGTACTGCTCCTTGTTCTTTTTTTTGTTGTGAATTTTTCCGCCTTGTCATTTTGTCCAGATAAGAGTATATGAAGGAGCAAGTAAAATACTAAAAGGGTGGCAACAACCCCAGGAAAATATGCTTTAGCCAAATCAGAAGAGATCTCAAATCGTGAGGGGGGAGAAAGGGGATAAATAGGGGTTCAGAAAGAAAATTAAAAAAAAAAAGAAACTATTAAAAAAAGAAAGCCGATAAAAAATATAAAAAGGAAAAAATATATATATATATTAGATAAACTATTGAAAAAACGTTAAAAAAGAAAATGGTAAAAGTTAAAAAAATTTAGCAGAAGAAGAGAAAAAAAAATTGAAAAAGAAAAAAAAATTAAATTAACTGCAAGGCTAAAGAATCATTGGGAGAAAGCCATGAGTTCTGTGCTTTGCTTTCTCCTCCTCTGGAATTCCGCCGGCGCTCCTTGGTATTGAAACTGCACTCCTCGGTATGTGAACTTGGTCCTGGCTGGGTTTCCCGTTGATCTTCTGGGGGAGGGGCCCGTTGTAGTGATTCTCAAGCGTCTTTGCCCCAGGCGGAGTTGCACCGCCCTTACCCGGGGCCGCGCTGAGTCATCCGCTCGGGTTCGCTTTCGGGAGCTTTTGTTCCCTGAGCGCTTTCCGTAGAGTCCGGAGGACGGGAGTGAAGATGGCGGCCTCCCGGTCTCCGGCCCGGAGGAGCCGAGAGCCCGGGGCCCCACTCCTCAGTGCGCCCTCAGAGAACAGCGCCCAATGACTCCCGCCACCCTGGCCTCCGGCCGCGCTCCGAGCTGACCGAGCCTGCGACCGGTTCAAGGCAACCCCGAGCTGAGAGTCACTCCTCGGCTCTGTCTCTGCAGCCGGCTTCCCCGTTCTAATACCGGTAAGCTCTGCGACACTCAGACACCCCCGATCCTTCTGCGACCCTGCGGGACCTGAGGCCACGCTGACCCCGCCCGGGCATCACCCCAGTGAAGCCTCTGGAGCAATGTCCCTCAGCGGAACAGACTTTTAAAAGTCCTGATTTTGCTCCGTTGCTCCGCCGCTCGCCGGGAGCCGGCCCTCCCCCCGCGGTCTATCTTCCCGTCGCTTTGGATTCACTTCTCCGCCAGTCCTACCTTGCAGATAGTGGTTGATTTTCTGTTTCTAGAATTGCTGTTCTTCTTCTCTTCAATCTCCCGTTGGATTTGTAGGTGTTTGCAATCTTTAGATAAGCTATTTAGCTGATCTCCCGCTACCTGAAGTCGTCTCAGCTGCTACTTCTCCGCCATCTTGACGTGTTTATGACATAGGTGTTATTTTTAAAAATTTTTAAATAGATGTTGATGTTTTCAGATAGTTTTTTTTTCCAGATATATGTTTCAGAAAGATGTTTTAATTCCAACTTCGCAGGTGAAGAGAAGAGAGGCTCAGAGAGGTTTAGTGAATTCCCCAAGGTGAAACAGCCAGCAGCGTGAAGATCTGTGATGCATGACCAGACCCATTTAGTCCAAATTCATTGCTTTTTTTTAATCACACAGCAAGGGCACCACAGTTCTTCCACAGATAGTATTATAACCATTTATTGATTACTTGCCACGTGTCACAGGCATTGTTTAATTCTTATAAAATTCCTGTGGGGTAAGTACAGTGTTATTATTTCCATTTTTCAAATGTAAATGGTGCTGAGAACAGTGTCAGGACTGAGAGGGTGGGATTAACTGGTCAGCCACCCTGGGTTTGGATTCCAGCCTTGTTCGTGGCCCCCTCCATGGTACTTCACCAGTTCTTAACGCTAGGACTCCGGTTTGCTCCCCTGACAGGTGCAGGCTATGGTGGTGCCTCTTAGGTTTTTTGTGCATATTCTGTGAGAAGTGTGTGAAGTGTAGAAAGTGGGTCCAGACGCATAGTAGGGATGGCACCAATGCTAACTATTTTTATTATTGTGGTTATTGTTGAAAAATTTACTCAAGTTTAAAAAGGAAATCCCCTCCAAGAAGGCCTGTCTGAATACATTTATGATTTGATTTCCTCTATGCACATCCTGTATCTTTGAGGCATTCAGGTATACGGTTATCCATTTAAGCTTAGAACTCCCTTATGAGGCTTCTGTGAGCCCTCCAGTCTTCAAATAAATATATATTTGGTTTCCTATAATTTACCAAACTGTTACCTATAGGGTTGTGTTCTGTGTGTTAAGTATGTCTCCCCAATGAGCCTGTGATTTCTTGAGAGATTGAGAAGATTTCTGCCTCTTCTGTTTCAGAGATAAATAGAAAGTTGAATTTTAATCAATACTTTAATGTTGAGGGCATATTTCTTTTCTTTCTTTCTTTCTTTCAAGTTGCTCATCCTCTCTTTGGTGAGGTAGCCCTCATGCACTCTTGGTCTGTGTGGTCAAGCCAGGGTTGACTCCCCCGTGTTTCAACTCCTCTCTAGCAGGTGCTGGTGAGCTTGGGACCAGGCAGGGCGGCCCAACATTGCATCTCCACCGTGATTGGCTCAGGACAGACATGTGACCCAAGCCCAGCCTATCAGATGCCCTCCTGAGACTTAGCCAAAACTCTTGGGAAGGAGACCTTCTTTCTTCTCTGGAACAGTGAGTTCCAGAGGCCACCTAAGTCTCCTTTGGCACCATGTGGGAAAAAATGGACCTCAAAGTCAAAAATCAAACCCATGCAGAGGATGAAGAGAAGGAGGAGAGTGAGAGAGAAAATGGCCAGCCGAGTTCTGTAGTTCAGCTGTGAGTGAGCTGTTAGTGGACTTGATTTTCGTTCACTTGGAGTCCCAGCAGCTATGGTGAAGATGCCAGCATATTGACTTCAGTGGCTGATTTTACATGGAATGCGTAGAGTGTATGTTGCTTCGTACGGGCTTGGTTGGGAGTGGGGGTTGCTCGCTCTTCCATCTGGGAAACACTGGCTGTTCCCTCTGAGAATTTCTCATAATAAGGACTTGGAAGACAATCACAAGCCACTTTCAATTAGGCTTCCTGGAACAGGTTTTAGTCTAATGAGGTCATTAACACATGGTGACATATCAGGGCTGCCTGATACCATCACTGAAGAATGGATAATTTTCCCTTCTTCCTTGAGAATAGGGAACACTGGCTGCACACAGGCCAACACCTTGTGAACCTAGGATGTAAGACAGTGTTGCAATAGCCACAAATTTTCAGTCAAGGCAGGATGAATGTAAAATAAAGCTTCTGGCCGTATTCACCTATTGGTCTCTATTAATGAAACCAGCAAAGACTTTTTACTGAGCTAAAGAGAGCATGGATGGGTGTGGAACTGCTATGTCTGCATTTACGTTTTGGAAGCAGAATGAGGCAGAAGAGAACTGCTGATGTTGGCCGTTAGTAGACCCGGCTTCTGCCCCTGGTGTGGCGCTAACAAGCTTTGTGATTAAAGGGATAAGTTTGTGTTGAATCACCCCTTGCCAGTTCCCCCTTGTGACCAAGGCGTGCACTGGTGAGATAACCGTCTGGAGTTAGCGGGCACAGCTCACTGTCTGTGTAATCCTGGCAGCTGGACTCGGCGCCATGCGCCATCCAGCTTGGCTGAACAGCCCAGAGCTCTGACAGAATGCTCCGAGGCACTTGGATGAACTCTGCCGTTTTATTCTTTTATATAAATCCAGCACTGATTTTGCAAATGCTGTGTGAACATGCCTTTGGTGTATAGCTGACGATGGTGTGGTGTTTTATAAAATGATCTTTCAAGTAAAAACAATTGGTGCCAGCTCTCTGGGCATTTTAATGGGGCTGTGATGGATTTACAAGGAAGGAAAGTCCGGTCTTGGGGTAGCCTTGGAAATGCCCTGCTCATGTCTCCCTTCAAAGACCTGCTATAGGAACATAGTTGAACCTCTTTGCAGTTGCTGCTTCTCTGGAACCACCGTGGTATTCCCTTTGAAGTTACACTTCCCACAGCCTATGCCCAGCTAATGACTGGTGGTGTTACTAGAACCAGGCCATTCCTTCTTGGCACAGGATTTCTCTAGCAGACCGTTTTGGTCAGGAACTCTCCATTGGCGCGGCCAGGATTTTCTGAGAACTTCTCTTGTCTTCTGAAGTTCTTACCTGATTCTCCCTTCTCACTCCCATTTCACAGACAGAAGTCATCTATCATGTCTGTGTTCTCACCCCCCTTTTACCCTTTACAGATGTGTAGAAAAGGACCTGGAGCTACATAGTGGTAACATGCCTACATCTGTATAAGTTAGTAGAAGCCTGAAGCAAATTGTGACATCTTAAGATGTACATGGTAAATTCTAGGCAAACATTGAAGAAACAATTTAAGAAAATATCATGAAAGGGGTACCTGGGTGGCTCAGTGGGTTAAAGCCTTTGCCTTCGGCTCAGGTCATGATCTCAGAGTCCTGGGATCCAGCCCTGCATCAGGCTCTCTGCTCAGCGGGGAGCCTGCTCCCCCACCAACCCGGCCCTGCCTTTCTCTCTGCCTACTCATGATCTCTCTCTCTGTCAAATAAAGAAAAAAAAAAAAGTTCCTTTAAAAAAAAAAGAAAGAAAATATCATGAAAGTTAATTAAAAACAAAATTGCTGCATTAGATACCATTCACGCAAAAGAAAGAAGTAAAGAGAAAAGAGGAACAAAAAAAGGACCCAAGGGGCTCCTGTGTGACTCAGTTGGTTAAGTGTCTGCCTTCCGTTCGGGTTATGATCTCAGGGCCCTGGGATCAAGCCCCATGTAGGGCTCCCTGCTCAGCAGATAGTTTGCTTCTCTCTCTGCCCCTCCCTCCGTTGCGCTCTGCTCTCTCTTACTGTCACTCTCAAATAAATAAATAAAAGCTTAAAAAAAAGGGCATGATATATATATATATATATATATATATATATATATATATATATAAAATAAATGGCAGATGTCAATCCAGCTATATAATAATAACATGAAATGGATTAAACAACCCAACCAAAAGACAAAAATTGTCAGGCTGGAATAATAGCAAAACAAAAACAACAACAACAACAAGAAACAATTATAAGCTGTCTGTAGGAGGCACACTTGAGATTCAAAGATACAGATACTGTTGTTAGCATTTTATAATTTACGTCATTAACATCAATATGTTGTTAATAGTTATATATATATTTTTATGACTTTTAGAGAAAGTGAGCAAAGAAAAGAAATTAAGTATTCATTTATGGTTTAGTTATGTTATCTTTCTTATTCTCCATTTATGGTTCTCTTAATTTGGTCCTCTGTAGACCACCTGTGGTCATTTCCTTAGCTCAGTGCTGCTTTGCTCCCGCCTACCTCCTTTGTACCATTATTGATGTATACATGACATTTCAGTATGGTAAGGGCCCAACAGAATATTTCATATGTATGGCTTTTACATTTGGTTTGAAAATAAAGGTGAAGAAGTAAGTATTTATATTGTCTTTGCTTTTCTTTTTTTTAAAGTAGTATCTAGGTCCAACATGAGTCTTGAACTCACAACTCTTAGATCAAGAGTCGCATGCTCTGACTAAGCTAGCCAGGCACCCTTATATTATCTTTTTTTAAAAAATATTTTATTTATTTATTTGACAGAGAGAGATCACAAGTAGGCAGAGAAGCAGGCAGAGAGAGAGGAGGAAGCAGGCTCCCTGCAGAGCAGAGAGCCCGATGCGGGGCTGGATCCCAGGACTCTGAGATCATGACCTGAGCCAAAGGCAGAGGCTTTAACCCACTGAGCCACCCAGGCACCCCCTTATAATATATTTTATAATTACATAATTACTTTTACCATAATTACTTTTAGCAGCATTTTTTGCTTTCTCATTGGGATTCAAATTATTGGGATCACATGCTTTCATCCTCATGGACTTCCTTTAGTATTTTTTTTTAAGATTTTATTTATTTATTTGACAGAGAGAGAGATCACAAGTAGGCAGACAGAGAGAGTGGGGGAAGCAGGCTCCCCACTGAGCAGAGAGCAATGCAGGGCTTGATCCCAGGACCCTGAGATCATGACCTGAGCCAGCGGCAGAGGCTTAACCCACTGAGCCCCCACAGGCGCCCCTTCCTTTAGTATTTTCTGTAAGGTGAATAAATTCACTTAGCTTGTGTTTATCTGGAAATGTCCTTATTTAACCTTTGGATTTAAAAGATAAATTTCTGGATATAGGATATTTGGTTCTGTTCATTGAGTACTTTGAGTATATTATCTGCCTTCTGTCCCACCTTGTCTCTGATAGAAATTCATTTGTAAATCTTATTTGGATTTCCTTGTAAGTGATGAGTTATTTTTCTTTTGGTGCTTTCAAGATTTCCTCCTTGTCTTTGGATTTTAGTATTTTTTAATATAATGTGTTTGTTTGTGGCTTCTCTTTGAATTCATCTTATCAAATTTTGTTGAGTTGCCTGGATGTGCATCTTTATGTTTTTCCATAAATGGGGGGATATTCCAGCCATTATTCCCTTCAACATTTTTTGCTCTCCTTTCTCTCTGTCCTCTCCTCTCCTTCTGGTAAACCTTTTATGCATATATTGGTGCTCTTAATGAGAGGTAGAAATGGAGTGTTCATTTCTCTTCATTCTTCTTTTCTCTGTTCTTCAGATTGCATAATCTCTATCAATCCATTATCCAGTTCACTAATTCTTTTGCCAGTTCAAATATTCTGTTGATCCTTTTTAGTATATTTTAAAATTTACATATTGTATATTCCAACTTGGGATTTCTTTGAGTTCCTTTTTATAATTTCACACTCTGTTCTGACTACTGAGGTATAACTGAAAGTTGTTGAGTTGATCTTTGGAGAAAGCTCCTTAAAAGGGGGTTAAATGAGTGGATTGAAATTTTTTCTCATTCCATCTTTTCTGTGTTTCTTGCCTAATGTGGCCAAAATGGCGGTAGCTCTAGCAATCTCTTCGATCCTTGAGGTGTCCTTGAAAATTGAAGCTACATACAAATGATGGCAAAGTAAAAAGACAAAAGGAACCTGGGTCCCTATGATGACACTGGAGCTTGGAGCCTATACATGGGCCCTGATGGGTAGATGACAAGCTTTTACTTTGCTCAAATCACACTTATTTCTAACTTCTATTAATAGATGGTGAAAGTCATTTCTATCTGAGATGTCATCTATTTCGCATTTTGAGATATTAAGTTCTATTTACGTATATATGTATATATGATGTGTATATGTTGTGAATGTCGTGTGTTTTTCTGATTTGGTCTGAAAATTGCAACTTTCAAGAGACTCTTCTCCACATAGGACGTAAAAGGGCATCCAGAAATGACACTGAATTAGTTAATAAACAAACTCTGTGTGTGTGTATATTTATACTTATATTTATATTTATTTATTTTTGATATTTTATTTATTTATTTGACAGACAGAGATCACAAGTAGGCAGAGAAGCAGGCAGAAAGAGAGGAGGAAGCAGGCTCCCTGCTGAGCAGAGAGCCCAATGAGGGGCTCGATCCCAGGACCCTGAGATCATGACCTGAGCCGAAGGCAGAGGCTTTAACCCACTGAGCCATCCAAGCGCCCCTATATTTATATAAACATCTTATTGCATTCTGACTCTGTAACCTCAAACAACTGTATATATCCATAGAGTGGTTCTTTGTCTGAAGAGTGAATTCAAGGAAGAAAATTGTGATCTCCAGCTTTTCCTTTTTAAGATTATTTTATTTATTTATTTGAGAGAGAGAGAGAGAGAATGAGAGGAGAGAGGTCAGCGAGAGAAGCAGACTCCCCGCCGAGCAGGGAACCCAATGCGGTACTCGATCCCAGGACTCCAGGATCATGACCTGAGTCGAAGGCAGTCGCTTAACCAACTGAGCCACCCAGGTGCCCTCCAGCTTTTCCTTTTTTTTTTAATGGTTTCATTTCGTTGAAGAAGTTACTACTCACATGTGTTTGAGATCTTTAAGTAAAATTAAAGAGTATCTGAAGCCCTATCAACATCATGCATTCTTTCTTAGCTGATTTCAGCCATGGGGTGAAGATAATGCAATTAATCCACTCACCTTTATTGAGTATTTAGTATTTGTGAGTCTGGGTTCCACACTCTGTACATGTAATCCATACAACAAATTTGATGGTATGTACTGTTATTATCATCATGTGACAGAGAAAGTTAAAAACAAATTGCCTGAGGTCGCACCACTAGTAAATGATGAATTAGGATACAAACTTTGTCAGTCTGCTCCAGAGTTTGTGCTCTTATAAACAGCACTGTGCCATATCTGGACATAGATTCTGCTTTTAGTCTTGGAAGCTCATCTTGCTATACAGACATCCCTCACTTTTTTTTTTAAAGATTTTATTTATTTATTTGACAGAGAGAGACCACAAGTAGGTAGAGAGGCAGGCAGAGGGGGAGGGGGATGCAGGCTCCCCACTGAGCAGAGAGCCCGATGTAGGGCTCCATCCCAGGACCCTGAGATCATGACCTGAGCTGAAGGCAGAGGCTTAACCCACTGAGCCACCCAGGTGCCCCCTCATTTCTTTATAACACTAAGAAAGCACTTTAAAGAATATTTTCATATGCTTAAATTATAGTTACACATGCAGACAATCCAACTTATCTTTCTGTTTCCCTGTGTTAGAGATGACAGGGGGAGAAGAAACCAGTGAATTTTATTGATACTGAACTAATATGTCCATCATTTTCAATATAAGCAGCAATTTTTGACATATTATGTTATTGGTATGCCATGAGGTCTATCAAATGCCAGCTGTTACTATTAATGAAGAATCAAGGCTCATGATTGACTTCCTTTTATATAGATGCAGGGTACTCCTATTGTAATTACCCTGCTCATCTGTGTTCCCATGAGTTTTCATGTGTTGGGGAGGAATGGGTAGACTTATAATTACTAGGAAACATACTTAAACTTAACCTGTTTTATCTGTCTGGCATATTTGAATTCACTAGAGAAAAAAGATTAAGAATCATTGGTCTAACCAATCAGCCATAGTTGTTTACCTTATAGGTTTGTTGAGTGAATTAAGGGATATGATGGTCAATTTTACATTTTTAGACCTATTAGAGGCCTATGTTGGGATTGGCCCAGTCGTGGGGATCATCTTATGGGTAATTTAACCAAACCTTTAAAACTGTTGCCCTTCCTCTTGACTGGTTTTCATGTTGAATTGACCATTCAGTAGACATAAATATTATTTAACAATTGTCCTACAATACGCCTTGGGTAAGTAGGCCTTCCCAGTACATTCTTTCAATAGCCTGGGTTAGTCTTGATATGTGAGAGTGAGCATCAGAAGTACCACAACAGCAGTTTCTGTTGAACTGGTAAAACACTTCAAAATAAAAAGTGTTATAGGAATGTGAAATATTATTATGGGCAACAAAACAATGGAGAATAAGTAGCATTCACCTGCAGTGGATTGGTACCTCTGACTTTATTGTATTCAACTCAATAACTTGCCTTTTGAGTTGGAGAGGTGGTGGGGGAGTGGGGAATTACCAGGTGCTTGGGGGAAAAAAAAACCTGCACCAAGCACTGACTAATGATTTCCGGGCTGAGAGTAGATGTCATTAATGACCCTTTTTATTCATGCAGAAGTTCCCAAAGAGGAGCGTAATGTTCCATTAGTAATAATTGAAAAACTCTTTCTTCGGGATTATGTCAAAACCTAAAGATGATGCTTCTGCCAAAACATTTTGGTGACAAACGTGTGAAGTATTTGACAGAAGGTGCTACTGCAGTTGAAGAGGCTTTTTGATATTCTCGGGGAATCTGGAGGAAAGAGGCTAACCTGAGACCGAGTGTCAGCATGAAACGTCTACCTAAGGCCCCTGGTCTTGAAGAACCATGGGACTCCCTATTTCTGATAGCCTGACCCTTGTTGTGGGCTCCAGGCAGACTTGACCCATATTGGTGGAAACATAAAATGGAGACACACTGGATAGGTAGGCCTTCCCACTATGTGATTGTAACTTTTATTCTTTCCGTAGAATGGGCATCTCCATGAGCTCACAAGTGGGGAGGAGAGGTGGGGATGAGAGAGAGAGAAAGAGAGAGAGAAAGAACATGAGCTGTGATATCAGAGACCCAGTTTCAAGGCCACCTGCTTTCATATGCTGACCTTAACCCTCCCATCTCTAGTGACATGTGGCTTGCCAAGTTCTTTCTCCTTTTCCTTGAAACTTTTCTTCCTGATACCCATCATGTGTCTGAGTGCTGAACACACAGCACCTCAGGGTATAAGCTAATCTGAATGTTGCCCTACAGGTCAGGCTAATTTAAAGAATGAACAAATGATTGAATGAATGAATGAATGTAAATGAACACTCTGATATAGCCCTACAGTCTCCACTATTCCATTTTGCCTCTCCTCATAGCAGGTATTTTACTCTGTTGCTTAGTCTTCGTGTGCGCCACTCATCTTTCTAGTGGACTGCAGGTTCCTCAAGTCCTAGGACCCTAGCTTACTGAATTAATGACCTTGGCTCTAATGACCCGTGTACACATGGGCAACTGGCATAACCTCTTTGTGCCTTCATTTCCTCATTTGAATTGGAATTAAAAAAAATGAATCATTTTATGTTTTAAGTATCCAAGGAGATAAATCTTATTAAAAATCTACTAACACCGTGCTTGGCAATCATAAATTTGCATTGTAAGGAGGAAGGTTAGACACTGGGTCTGAGATGGGAGGTTAAAAACTTCCAAGGGGTGAAATTATCTTGGGTTCTCCAGACTAGGGAACTACCAAGACTGTCCCCAAATAAGCTCTAGTCTCAATCCATTCTTATGTCCTTCAGGACAAAGCTAGGATGTCAGCCAGGGGATCAAAAGAATTGTGGTAGCATTAGTAGAATTAAGAGACTCGGCATGAGGAACCAGTTTGGGGTGTTCAGGTGGAATTAGTATTATGCCATTTGAGCAACATGATTAGTGAGTTCTGCACACAAGTGATATTAGAGAACATAGACGTTCAAACAGTGATTACGGAACGCCATTAAATACCTCTAGGTGTTATGGTGTATAAAGATAGATCAGAGGCAGATTATTGCGTTCTAAAAAATTAGCCTTTTAGGGTAATTTCCTTGTAAACGGGGTCATTCTGAATCATTTATACTTATTACCTCAGTGTAGTAGTTTCACGGATTCTGAATTGTTCTTCAGATACATACAGGTTGATTCTGCTCTCTCTTCTTCGAATGCATTTAGAAGTATTTCTGATGGGTGTGGTAGGTTTGAATGGATCCACCCCATTTTTCCTTGTGATGACTGGCATAGATTTATGTGATAGCTGATCAAAGTTAAGACTGCAGTGTGTGACCTTACAATAGATTTTTTTTTGGGGGGGGCGTTCTATAAATTTAACTAGTTGACACTGAGGTTGAACCTGAAAGTTTGCCTTAATGTAGTGCTAGAGTCTGACCATTGGTATGGAGATCACAGTTGGGGATATGATTTGCAAAAAACCTAAGCTTTTTCTTTATTTTCATGTTTTGAGGCATGTTTGAATGTGTCTGTGTGTGTGTGTGTGTGTGTGTGTAAGTGTGTGTGTGTGTGTGTGTGTGTGTGTGTGTGTGTATTACAGCATGGATAGGGAAGCCAAACCCAGCATACCACTCATTTTTGTAAATGTGACTTTCTTGGAACACAGGTATAGCCATTCATTTTTGTACTATGACAACACTTTCTCATGTATAAATATCTGCTTATAAAGGCAGAGTTGAGTAGTGATAGAAGGAACTTACGACCCTCTATGCCTAAAGTATTCATTATCAGGCTCTTTACAAGGTTTAGCAACCTCCAAACTAGAGAGAATTTAAACAAAAAAAGTTCTTGCAGGTGTTTTCCTATAGAATGAACTAAATTTTGGAATAAAGTTTCTCTAGCCTAGTCTTTCAAGGTCAGATTCATTAGGGTAAAGATGTAAAACCAAACACATATTTTTGTAGAAAAAAATTGGACAGAGGGAATATCGGGAAATATATTGGTGCTAAAAAAAATTGGGATTTTTAAAAAAAGATTTTATTTACTTATTTGAGAGAGAGAGAATGAGAGAGGGAGAGAGCCCAAAAGGGGAAAGATCAGAGGGAGAAGCAGACTCCCCACCAAGCAGGGAGCCCAATGTGGGACTCGATCCTGGGACTCCAGGATCACAACCTGAGCCAAAAGCAGTCGCTTAACCAAATGAGCCACCCAGGGGCCCAAAATTGGGGTTTTTTTGACTTAAAGTTCGAAGTTCAGATGTTCTTAAAAGTCAGTGTTTACTGAGATATTTTATATTTTTAGAATTCTCTGGCCAACGATGCTATTTTTTAAAGTTCACTAATTTTTTAATTTTTAATTTTATTTTTATTTTTTATTATGTTATGTTAGTCACCATAGAGTTTGTCATTAGTTTTTGATGTAGTATGCCAAGATTCATTGCTTACATATAATACCCAGTGCTACCTGCCATCCGAAATACCCATCAAGTTCGCTAATCTAAACAAAACCGAATGTGTGACTCTTGATTTGTATTTGACAAAGGAGTTGTACCCACGATATGTAAAGGAGCATTATAATTCAATAATAACAGTATAGATCATCTAAAAAACTGGGCCAATGATGTGCATAAACTTCTATAGCCAATGATGCTATTTTTAAAGTTTGCTAATTTAAACAAAACCAAATGTTTGACGGCTGATAATGTATGTGACAAAGAAGTTGTATCCACAATATATAAAGAACTGTTATAACTCAGTAATAACAGTAGAGATCATCTAAAAACTTTGGCCAGTGATGTGAATAGATAGTTCACAAAAGCAGAGAAATGAATGGTCAATGGTATCATGAATATATACTCAACATAATTACTTATCAGGGAAATAAAAATTAAATGATTTTTTTGAAGATTTTATTTATTTATGTGACAGAGATCACAAGTAGGCAGAGAGAGAGAGAGAGAGAGAGAGGAGGAAGCAGGTTCTCCACTGAGCAGAGAGCCCGACGTGGGACTTGATCCCAGGACCCTGAGATCATGACCTGAGCTGAAGGCAGAGGCTTAACCACTGAGCCACCCAGGCACCCTGGGAAATAAAAATTAAGGTGAGAGTGACCTACCAGCATGTACACATTAGAATGGCTAAAATGAAACGAACTGACAATGTGGAAAGCTGGCAAAGATTTGAAGCAGATGGAACTCTCATGCAGTGCCATTGGGGATAGAAGTGGGGTAATCATTTTGAAACAGTGTGGACACATGTTTCTTATGCAGTTAAACATGTACTTATCCTATGACCCAGGTATTAATACAGTGGAATACTATTTAGCAAAAAAGGATTGAACCCGTTACAGAAAACATGCATGAATCTAAAATCCATAATGCGTTGTATATGATGGCAGGCACAAGTGGTTACATACTATAAGATTTTATTTATTGGGAAATCTAGAAAAGACAAATGTACTATATGGTGACAGAATGCAAATCAGTGGTTACCTTGAGTCAGAGACAGGAGAATTGCCTGGAAAAGAGTACGAGGGGACTGTGTGGGGAGATCATAATATTGTGTGTCTCAATTATGATGGTGGTTACACAGGTGTATAAATTTGTCAAGACTCATCAAAATGTATGTTTAAAATGGGTATCTTTTTGTACGTAAATTGTATCCTAAAGTTGACTTAAAAACTCAAGTGAGAGAGAGAAGGAGAAGGAGGGGAGGGGAAGAAGCAGATGACAGAGATAGACACATAAATGAGACAGATAGTAAACAAGGGACGGGTGCGAAGAGAGAATGTTTCATTCATTATATTTCCCAAAAGAGATAAGGTGAACAAATTCAAAATGAACAGTTGACTGTCCCATGCAGGACACTGAAGCTGTGTTCTGGTCCAAGCTGCGCAGAGCATAAACACTTATGTACCTGCTCTGGCCTTTCTGGTTTGTTTTCCGCATAACCCTTTGCTGTGGCTCCAGTGGTATGTAGTCATCCAGTAAAAACACAGGTTCCCATTTGCAGGGGGGAAGGTGAGCCGGTGTGCCTGGTGCCTTGAGGCGCTGAGAGCAAGAATAAGCAGCATGGGTCTTTGGTGACAGCGAGTGGAAAGTGAGGGTTGACTTTGAAACCTCCCAGCACTTTGTTCAGTACTCTTACCCCATACCTCAGCTGACTGCTTCATCTCTCCTAAAGGGTCCCGTGATGGGATTTTTTTTTTTTTAAAGATTCTATTTATTCATTTGAGAGAGAGAGAAAGAGAGAGAGCATGAGCTGGGCAGGAGGAGGGCCAGAGAGGGAGAAGCAAACTCCCCTCTGAGCAGGGAGCCCACGGGGGGGCTCCATCCTAAGACCCTGGGATCATGACCTGAACCAAAAGCAGATGCCCAACTGACTGACCTACCCAGCTGCCCCCAAAATGTTACTTTTTACAGAAATTGCATAAATATGACTTTCTTAACCCAGAGCCGGGCCCCTTAGAGGCATTGCAAATTGGCCAGAGATAGACAGTGAGCCTTCTACACACCTACAATTAGCCCCACTGAGGCACATGCTTCCCTCTACTGACAAGGAAGGCTGTTACCCACCCAGTCTGTATGTACAGTCCGAATTCTAGTAGGTAACAAGGAGTGAGCAGGAAGTATAGTTGATGTTCTATGCCATCAGTATTTCCTGTCTGAATGGGTCCCCAACATCTCCTAGTATGTACTCAATACTCCTTTCCTTGTGTTCTTCTGAGTATTTCAGAACCACTGACACTACATTACAGTACTTTGTGTTTTTAGTCATAGCACGTGGGTAAATCTTGCCTGCATATCCCCAGACTGTTTAGGTGGGGATAAATCATTCTTTCTTTCTTTTTTTTTTTTTTTTAAAGATTTTATTTATTTATTTGACAGAGAGAGATCACAAGTAGACGGAGAGGCAGGCAGAGAGAGAGAGAGAGAGGGAAGCAGGCTTCTTGCTGAGCAGAGAGCCCGATGTGGGACTCGATCCCAGGACCCTGAGATCATGACCTGAGCCGAAGGCAGCGGCTTAATCCACTGAGCCACCCAGGCGCCCCAAATCATTCTTTCTTTACATTCGCATAAAGGCCTCACTGTGCTCCAGGTATGGGCCACCTGGCAACACTAGCTGCTTCCCCAAAGCTTTGGCCTGTGACTTCCAACATGGATGTTCTCCTAAACTCTAGCAATACGGTCTTGTAGCTTTGATGCCTTACAGTTGCTTGGCCTTTTCTATAATCCTTAGTTCCTGCCCATGGCCATACCTTGCTCTTTGCTGTGTCTTGTTACTTCTCTACCTCTTACCTCCAATAGTTCTCTGACCACAGCCTCTTTTCCATCCAGTTTCTCAACTCACTCACATGATGATATATTCACTTTTTGATATCAAGGCCTTCTACCCCCGAGTGGAAACATTTTCCCCAAATCTTTGTCACCTCAAGTCTCGATTCCTCTCCTAACCTGCACTGGCTCACACAGGACTACACCCACGGTCTGTAGACCCTACCGTTGGCTACCTTGCTCCTTTATCTTTATGACACTCTCATGCAGCACAGATTGGATCAAGCCCATTATTTGTTTTGTCTCCTCCTATACTTCAGTGACTATGATGATTCAAGGAAATCACACATCTTATGTAAATGATGGCTTCTATAAATTAATGGTTCCTTTCTTGAATACATATTAACCGAATGCTTGGTAGGTACCAGCTACTAGTAGGTAGTAGCTTTCTACTAAGCATAGAAATGTAAACAAAATGGACGTCTAGGGTCTATAACAGCGTGCATTGCAGAGAGGAGGAGAGACAGAGAGAATACACTGATGGCGAATGGTTTTACTCTGAGATGCAGTCCTTCCTGTATTCCATCAGATGAGCAGACTAGAAAGGCTGGTAGGAAGGCAGTGTTGTGTCATGAAAGGAGCCTAAGCTTGAAGTCAGACTAAGATTTGAATCAAGAAGAAGGTTAAAGTTGAGGCAGCTAGAAAGCTGTTGCAGTCAACTAGCAGTAATGAGAACCTGAACTAGAAGAGTGACAAGGACACTTGAGAAGCAGGAAGCTTTATCTGTTATCACCTGACACTTTAATTTAAAAGTGAATGGCATACCAAAAGCAGGAAACATTTTTCGACTATTAGAAATGCTGTGTTTACAAGATGGCAGATTTTCAGATGAAAACAGAACATGTTCTTTAAAAATTTCTGGGACAACTGCTCAGAAAATCAAAGGCAGCTGAGAAAGTACTGAGTCTCTGGTTTTTCAGAGAGTGGAACAATCTACCATTATATGGGAGATAACCGGTCCAGAGCTATAATTTAATTTATTACCATCTCAGCACAAACCACATATAACCTTCTTGAAGTGGGTCTACAGAAACCTAGGAAACCCAGCAAAGGCTCCTTTCAGACAGCCTGGTGGTGCCTGTTGGCAGTTTGAGAGCACATCTCTTTCAAAAGGTTACCAAGCAAGGGACTGCGTCCAACTCTGTGTTCAATGCGACGCTGTCGGGGGGCCTCTGTGGGTGCTGGTTTCCCTATGTTGGCTGGAAAACATAGTTAACGCCCCGCTGGGCACAGAGGGGAGTTGGATACTTCCACACTGTCCCTTCTATCCCTCTTCACTCTCAAAAGTCTTCTTTTTGTCCAGGAAAATGCCTGGGAGAGAGCAAAATATATGATCGTTAGAGGCAGCCTAGGCTCTCATACTGGCTGCCAGGAGGTGTGCGTTTGAGACCAGGCATAATGATTTATTTTTCCCCAGTGGAAATGTCTGAGATTATAACAACTTGGTAAGATTTCTTATGTTAAGTGTCTGGGTCATGTAGTCTCTCCAAACCATGTCCTTTCTCAATCTATACTAAGCCTGTCCCTCCCTCCGTTTCGCCTGCCTGCCCACCTTCCTTCCTTCCTTCCCTCCCTTCCCTTCCTCCCTCCCCTCTCTAACCCTCCCTCATTCCCTTGCTTTCTTCCTCCTTCCTTCCTTTCTTCTTTCTTTATGTATCTTCCTATGTATCTTTATGTATCTACCTATGAGTAATAAAATGAGATTATTATAGCACTTGGACATTTGCTTTAGACCAGAACTTTCTGGCAGAAAGAATTTCAAGTAGGTTAGAATCGATCTTCAGTTAAACAACAACAAGTAAATCAAGTAAACACACACACACACACACACACATACCTACAAAAAAGTAGTAAAGGAGTAAAAAAATGATTATTAATCCTCAAGGATGGGAAAAGGAAAAAGGAGATAACAGTAGATGGGAGATTCAACACATTTTTTTGAAGAAAGTAGAGAAGAGGGTGACTTATCTTTGTGGAATGGATGGAGTTATAATTAAGTGCACATAGTTGTGAACTTTGATGTGAAATGAGCCAGTTCACTCTTGCAAATCCCTGAGGAGTTTGGCATTTGAGGCGTATGTGGAAAAGGAGGACGAGACAACAGACTGCAAGGAGGGTCGATTCAAAGTCTGTATACAGAGTAGCCGGATCTTCAATTTCTCCTCCCACACCTGTGCTAGGGGCTTCAGTGGTGTCATCCTTCCTCTCCTGGTAGGATAGGGTTTAGACTGAGGAGAAGTTGTTATACCAGTCACTGGGAAAGCAGTGGATAGAGTGGAGTGTGGAGCTGGGATGCAGGCTAAAACCTCAGGGAGTAAATGAGAATGGATACAGAAAGCTGTGAGACAATTCAGTTTCCTTCTCATGCTCAGATCCTGGAATGTCAGGAGCCAGAAATCTCTCCCCTGTCCTTTTTCTCTATCTGCCTCATCCTCACAGTAGAATGGAAGATTTGTCTCTGCAGAGAGGACATTCAGACATTGGGATTTGACGGCTCTCAGTGAATGCCAACCTTAAGGTCCTATCATCGTCCAAAGAAACCTCAAGAAAGCCCAGCCTTTGGACCCAGAATGGTACTCACTTTTAAATATGAAAACTCAAACTGGCAGACAGTTGGGGAAAGCCTCCAAAATGGGAGAATGACTGAAATGAAAAGAAAAAAGGGAATGTAGAGGAAACAGAGACATTGTGGATGGGAAGACAAAAAACCTTCAAGAGCTATAATTAATGGTCCCAAAGAAATAAGAGAAAATAATGCTTCTAAGAAAAAAAGACAAGATTGCTACTATAATGGACTACTGAAGAAAAATTTTTGGAAAAAGATAATAGAAATAAAAGACTGCAATATTATAATTGGAGAATTGCTAGAAAGTAGAATAAGTCAAAGTGATGGAAAACTGGAGAGAAAAGGATAAGAAAATTAGATGTGTGTGGTGTGTGGCTGGTTCAGTCAGTGGAGTTGTGAGTTTGAGCCTGATGTTGGGTGTAGAGATAACCTGAAAATAAAATTAAAAAAAAATTAGATGAATAATCCAACACTGACTAATGGTATTTCTAGGAAAAAAGTACAGAAAATGGAGGGTAGTATTGTTAAAGAAATAATACAAGAAAATTTCCAAATGTTGAAGGATACATGCTTCTAAATAGAAAAGGCTCTCAAAATGTCTAGTACAATGTAAAAATAACATACTCTGAAAGACATCTCAACACGATATTTCAAAGCAACAGAGATAAAAAGAATATTCTAAATGCTGAGAGAGGACAGAGAGAGATGAAAGAGGAGAAAGAGAAGTGTGTGTGTGTGTGTGTGTGTGTTTGTGTGTGTAGGGAGGGGGGAAATCCAGGTTGCATTCCAAAAACCAAGAATCTGAATGTCTCAAGAGCAACCTTGGGTGTTAGAGGATGCTGAGTGCTAAAAATTCTGAGGAGATTATTTCCAGACTAGAATTCTCTATCTGTTTAAACTACTAATGATTGAGGATGTTCAAAAACATGTTCAAAAATTAAAAATGAGGGGCGCCTGGGTGGCTCAGCGGGTTAAGCCGCTGCCTTCGTCTCAGGTCATGATCTCAGGGTCCTGGGATCGAGCCCCGCATTGGGCTCTCTGCTCAGCAGAGAACCTGCTTCCTCCTCTCTCTCTGCCTGCCTCTCTGTCTGCTTGTGATCTCTCTCTGTCAAAAAAAAAAAAAAAAAAAAAAAATCTTTAAAAAAAAAAATTAAAAATGAAGGGGGCACCTGGGTGGCTCAGTTAAGCATCTGACTCTTGATCTCACCTCAGGTCTCCATCTCAGGTCTGTGAGTTCAAGTCCCATGTTGGGCTCCATGCTGGGGAGTAGAGCCTAATTTAAAAAAAAAAAAAAGAAAAAGAAAGAAAGAAAGGAAAGAAAGAAAGAAAGTAAAACTTCAGAAAGCATAAACTGGAATTTCAAGTAAAATTTGATTCATTCCCCATACTATACACTGACATGAATTCCAAATGAATAATAAATGTGAAAAATAAAACCATAGACATCTAAATGAAAACACAAAATTCCTTCATAATCTAGAAACAATATTTTTTCCACTATGCTTCATTTTATAGAAGCAGTGAGGGAAAAGTTTGGCAAATTTAACTAGATAAATAAACAAAAATAAAAAAAAAAACTTCCACCAATTCATGACAGTAAAGGCTATAAGCTAAAAAAATCATAAAGAAAAAACTGGAAAATATTTGCAAATTACAACACAAAGTAGTGCTACATAAAATGCTTAAAATAGAGAAACAGAAAGGTGAAAATGAAGTATAGAAAAATTGGACCAAAGATATGAATAAAAGGTTCACAGGAGGAAAAAGACCTTGACTATATTAAAATATGTTCAGTCTCACTTACTATAATAAGAGAGATGTAAAATTAAAAAAAAATTGAGATAGCACCCCTCACCTTTTAGGTGGATAAATTCCAAGGTTTTAATAATGTACTGTATTGAATAGGCCACAGGAAAATAGGTATTTGCAAGTGCCTGGTGGGAATACAAGTTGGTACAAGTCTTATGGAGGGGGATTGGGCAAAATCTAACAAAGTGACACATGCATTTTCACTTTGACCCAGTAAGGCCACTTCAAGGAACCCAAAGATACACTGGCAAAAGTATGAAGACATTTCATACAACTATTCATTACAATCCTTGGTAGCAGATGAATACAAATGCCTGTCTTTTCTACCTATCAGGAGAAAAATGCCAAATTTCTGTTGATACAGAACTGGTTGAATAAACTATGATATATACAGATACTAAGCTATTAGGCTTCTCAAAAAGTTACAAAGACATGTATATGCTACTCTGAAGTGATATATTGTTGACTAAAGAAAGGGAGGTTCACTGGAGTATGTATAAAACTCCACTTCTTATCTGCCTTTGGCTCATGTCATGATCCTGGAGTCCCAGGATCGAGCCCTGCATCTGACTACCCACCCAGCAGAGAGTCTGCTTCTCCCCTGACCCTCCCCCATCTTGTGCTCTCTCATTCTCTCTCTCAAATAAATAAATAATATCAAGGGGGAAAAAAAACCCCTCTTCTTTTAGCAAAAAATAAAAAAAATTAAAAAAAGAAGCTGTAGGAATGTATAATGTGTATAGACATTTTCCTTAAAAAAGGAAGTGAAGATATACCAAAGTGTTAAATATTTATCTATGAGTAGGAGGGGGGACATGGAGATGGTGGAAACACTCGGAATGCAGATAAGCTAAATGTGCATTTTATGCATTTGGAACTCCATGAATATTTTAGAAAATTATAAAACAAAATCAAATCAAAATAAGAAAAAAAGCAATTCCTAAAATTTAAAAGTGAAGTGAAATAAATGAAACAATGTGTATCAAGTTGTGGATTTACCACATGAGAAAAATTTTTTTCAAAGTCATAATGATTTGAATGTATCTTTCTATTGTGACACATTTTCAGGAAATAAAAGAACTATAAACAAATCTTAACTTGTAAATAATCACATTACTAGTGATAATGTTAGCATTGTTATTCTGAAAAAAGCATTAGAGCAAACAGATAAAATTTTCATAGTAAAAGAGTATAAACATAAAGAATTGAAAATCAGCCCTCAGCTTGTTTTCTAGCTATATCCACTGATAAAGTCTAGAAACAGTGAACTCCTAGTGGCAGTGAGTACTTCTGGCCCCACATAGGGCCTCTAACTACCAGATAGCACTAAAAGGAAGAAGGTCTTATTGGTAAAATGGCTGATTCTGACACTGGGGCAGGAAAGGTCCAATGAGCCTGAACCATCTTCTGGAATTAAAAGTAGCAAGTTTTCTAAGGAGGGGGCGCCTGGGTGGCTCAGTGGGTTAAGCCGCTGCCTTCGGCTCAGGTCATGATCTCAGAGTCCTGGGATCGAGCCCCGCATCGGGCTCTCTGCTCAGCGGGGAGCCTGCTTCCTCCTCTCTCTCTGCCTGCCTCTCTGCCTGCTTGTGATCTCTCTGTCTAATAAATAAATAAAATCTATAAAAGTAGCAAGTTTTCTAAGGTCACTGCAAGACCAGTGACCAAAATCTCCTCAGTTAACCCAATCAGAGTCAGGATAACTTAAACACTGAAAAAAGAAAAACCCCCAGAGGATTAAAATATATTAAATATGTTAAAATTTATGAGTTCATTATGATATTAAAAAATAAAAATATCATTTACCACTTTTGGGAGATGTTAGAGAAAAAATCCATTATTCTACAAAGCGATAAATAAAGGGAAAGAATCAAACATTTTTGTGAACTTTCCTGTACAAATACATGCTTTAACATAAGCAGATAGCTGAAAAGAGGAAATTCTGTTTAGATTTCAAGCTAATAAATATATTAGAACTGAGCCCTGTAGAAATCACCTTCTTGCAATCCCTAATAACATAGGCAATAACCATCTATGGCTACCAAAATTGGATTGTCAAGTTGGCAATTTCCAAGCCCACTGGTAGTCTTAACATCACAAAAAGAGAGGCAGCTAGACCTATTTAAACAACACAAAACCACACACACACACACACACACACACACACACGCACGCACAGAAACAAACCCTGAATCTAAATCTTCATTTCTAAGAACCTGGTATTTTAAGAAATATAGGGTGCTGAGAAGCAAGTTCAACAATATCTCAGGGATATAATCAGCAAAATCCAGAATGTGGGGAATGGCGGAATGAGTACACTTCCATAAATAAACAGCAAGAAACATAGTCAGGGAAGGAACATTAGAATACAAGACACTTTGAATCCTATGAACCAAACATAATTGCGGAAACAAAAAATTTAAAAGGACAGATAGAAAGCAAGTCATGACATCAGGGAAATTTGCTTACTTTATCTATCTATCATCTATCTACCTACCTATCTATGTATTATTATTATGTATTAAAATATTATTTATATTTTATTTATTAGAGAGAGAGAGAGAGAGAACATGAGCGGGTGAAAGACAGAGGGAAAGGCAGGCTCCCCTCTGAGCAGGGAGCCCCATGTGGGCTCAGTCCTAGGACCCTGGGATCATGACCTGAGCCAAAGGCAGAGGCTTAACTGCCTGAGCCACTCAGGCGCCCAGACATCGGGGAAGCCTAAAGAGTGGTAGCGTATTTGGCAGTAAGGACTTCTTGTTCTTTTAAGTGTGAAAATAAAACTGTGTTTATGTCTTTAAAAACCCCTATCTTTTAGAAGCATTTCCAGTGGAAATAACAGAGGTGGGCCTGAGGTCCACCTATCCATTTGTTTTGTCTCTGACACAGAAGAACATGACCACCGGTGACTTCTGTGTCAGTGCAGAAGTCAGGGACCTGTGAGTGCCCATACAAAATGTGCTGTGGGGACTTTTATAAACCATGTGTGAATAGACCTAAATCTGCTTTGAATTACTTTATATTTTTATGCTATTCCAGAGGTACCGGGAGGTATTGATTTGGGAGATATTTAGTTTTTACAGAGATCAAATGAGATAATAAATGCAAAAGACGATCAAAATTGCAAAGCATGAAGATATAAATTCTTGTAATTATCTGAAGTAATAGACACCCTATTTTATATTTATCTCTCTAAGGCTTTAAGCTACAGCTTCTTGTTCTAGTATTTTGAACTTCTGGATGTGATAGAAAAAGTTTGGGGGAGGTGCCTGGGTGGCTCAGTTGGTTAAGCCTACGACTCTTGGTTTCAGCTCAGGTCATGATCTCAGGGTCATGAGATGGAGCCCTGTGTCAGGGCTCCATGCTCAGAGCGGGGTTTGCTTGAGATTCTCTCTCCCTCTCCCCCTGTGCCTCTTGCTCATGCTCTCTCTTAAAGTAAATAAATAAATATTATTTAAAAGAAAAAGAGTTTGGATTTTAGATTTGGAGACATCCCACTCACTTCTAATTCTAGGAGGGGTATGTGGTGATTAGGGGAAATAGGGTATTTAAAAACTTTGAGTCCCAGCTTCTTCACCTGTGAGCTAGACATAATTAAACCCATATCTGTGATCTTAATTCTTCCTGGGAATCATATATGTAAGCCTCTGACACACAGTATGTCCAATACATGCTAGGCATCTTGTCCAACCCTTTAACAATCAAATCCCTAGGTAATAATATACAAAAGAAATAACCAAAGTGTAGCCTTTATTGCAATTTAAAAATTACTAATTAGCATCTCCTCTATGTGTGAAGACCAGGTGGGCTATCTTCTAGTTATCTCTTGGAAAAGAAAGATTTGCTTTATCTTTGATCGTGTAGTTGCTCATATTATGACATGGTCTCGCAAGTAATTTTTCCCTAAACAACAAAGTATTTTTTTTTTTAAGGAAGACCAATGATCCTTAAATCATTTCCATCAATGCTAGCTTGTGATGCTTAGAGAAATCATCTGATGAAATTGTTAAAATAAAAGAAGGGCAAAGATATTAGTAATTTAGTCATTATTTCTGAAGGTATAATCTCACAACGGCAAGTGTTTGATGTCACTGGAAACAACTTTAAAAGGCAGTACTGATGAGTGGTTAAAGTTTTAGAGAGAATATATCACAAATTATAGTGTTCTAATGATTATGATTATAATTACAGGATGAATGAAATGATGTCTAGTCCCAAGTGCTATGTGAGTGGGAGCTTGTGAGTTGGAACATGATTTCTGGTTGAAGCATCATTTGTGGCTTCAGAAGTTCCCCATCTTGGATGGCTTCAGTGGCAGTGAGAGGATGTGCTTTGTAAAACTGTGTGAGATGATTCAAAATGTGACTTAAATAATGGAAAAGTTACTCCTACTAGAGGTGCACATGAAGAGTTTAATTGTTTCACAAAATGTGAGTGAGAGCAGCATTATTTCTAAAATAACATTTTACTTTATTTAATCTGAGAGTTTTAAATATGTATGCATAACTAAATTAAGGAGTGTTATTAAATATTATATGGGATACTAATGACAGAGAATTGCTTTTTCATAATCATAGTGTAATTTAAATCTTTTCAGGCTGTCCTTCAATGATTACCACTTTCCATGCTCTCAGCCATTAACATTTTCTCATTCCAGATTTGTTCTAATTCCTCAGTCTGCTTCCAGACATGGAGCAGCTTGCAGAGCCTTGCCTTTCCAAGTCTATCGACTGGCTCTGTTTTCTGGGTAAATGCTAAATGTGTTCTGCTTTCCGTTTTACAATACCCTTTTGGATAACACTCATCATTTTGTTGACCTTCGCGGCCACAGCACATTGGGCTGACATCCTCAGCAGTCTACAATAAATTCTCGAATCTGTTTCCTAGATCGCCAACGAGCGTTCACAGCCTCTTGTCTCTGGTTAAGGTCTGGATAATCTCTACCTAATTGTACTGCCTTTCATTGGGTTTGCGTGCCATGAAGCTCACCTACAGTATCAGTGTCAACCCACTGGGGACCCAGCACATGTTTAATCCAATCCCTTTGTTTTATGTACAAAAATACGAAAAGTCAGTCCAGAGAGGTTAAATGATTCATTCACAGTCACAGCTGCTAGCTAGAAGAGGTGGGACTGGTGCTCTTCTCCTTCTCAGTCCATGGAGGGTTCTGACGTCACACTTTCAGGAATTTGCGTAGCAAAAGGGAATTGTTGGCCTCCAGTCCAAGGTGGGATTTTCCAAGGAGGCCATAGGAACTCTGTCAAGGATGGTTCGGAGAAGGCAAGGAGGGCAAGTGATAGATGAAACCCACACAGAGGCCCAGCATCATAGGGCTATTCTGCATCTGCTTAAGGTTTATTCCCTCTACATTTCCAAAAAATGGCATTTGCAAAAATGAAAAGCAAGGGGTTCGTATCCAATATCCCGATCCAAAGTTCAGTTTATCAGCCCTGAGAACCTAGGCATGTCAATGAAACACAGTGAGCCTCGGTTTACTTTCCTTATTTCTAAAATGGCAAACCAGGAATCCTCTCCAACCTGTTGAGGAGACCAAGGCAAACGAAGCCATACAGGTGAGCAAACAGATCCACACAAGACTATTTCCCGCAGAAATACCAGCAGCTCTGGTGGCCACTCTCCCCTGTCGACACCTGTGCCTCAGAAGGGATGTTATCCGGGTAGCTTCATATTGCTGGGGCACATAACAGACTGCTTTCTGCTGGGAGGGGCCCCTGGAACAGAGGACCTCATGCTTTTCTCCGGACGCATCTTCTCTGGGGCTAGATGTTCAGAGAATACATTTTGAAGGGGAGAGGATTACCACGTTCCCCTTTATGTGTCTGTCTGCAACTGGGGAGACTGATTTCAGCTTGTCCTTAGGCATCGGGGAGAAGCATTGGGTGCCTCTCTCTGTTCTGTTGTGGGAAGCAATAACCCCAGAGACAACGTGTGCCTGGAAATGGCTGCAAACTCATGGTGCGGTTCCCACTCAGGGCACCCTTTCCGAGTAAATCAGGTGAGATTTTCATTCATTCATTCACTCACTCACTCACTCACTCACTCACTCACTCACTCATGGATTCAAGCTCTTTTTAATGCCTCCTGTCTTGCAGAGACTAGTGCCAGCTTGTGAGGATACAACAGTGTGATCCAGTCTCTATTTTCAAAGAGCTCCTCTAGGATGTGAGGGCAATCTGGCTGTGACATCTGTCACTCCCCGGATCGCCAGGGTTGATTTGGCAGATCTGGCTGGCTAGGTGGCTGTCCCCTCCTCCCTTCCTCACCGCTCCATCTGCATCCCTTCCAAAGCTGCACACTTGGTCAAAGAGGATGACCTTCCCGGATACAGGAGGACCATTTTTGGTCTAGGGTATATGAGTCCCTGTGTTCCCCCATCCAAACCTCCAAGCAAGCTCTGAAGGAGCCCTTCTCAGTGGCAGCAGAGAGTAAGCAGTTAACAGCATGGGTTCTGGGTTCAGATCCTACAGCAGCTCTGACTGGTGACATTGGGAAGTCACAAGACCTCTGTCTCCAGTTTCCTCATTTGTAAAATGGAGATGACAGGAGACGCTGCTTATAGAGGGACTATGAGGGTAAAGTGAGTTCACATTTGCAAAATGCCTAGAACAATCCCTAGTACCTAGTAAATGTGAGAGAAGTTTTAAGTAAGTGAATTAATAAATATGCAGTAAGTCAGAGGAGAGGACATATAAGCAAATAAAGAAGTGACGGAGTTTTCAATGTCTTTCATCCTTTCTGACTCCCCATCTAGCAGCTCAGTCTCCTCCCTCATCTTCCCCTGGGCAAGATGTCCTAATGTAAGGATTCTGCAAGCAGTGCTAGGAGAGGTATCCCTGTGAGCAGGCTGGAAATACATTGTCTCTTTTCTAAACTTATTATGTCTGCTCTGCTTGAATGCAGGACATGAAGGATGTCTGGGATAGGATGGAGATGGGGTTTGTGTAGGTGCAGTGAGTGGGAGTGAGAGAAAAGCTGTGAGAAGGGGAAAAGGAATATAAGCTCTCCAGGTACCACAAAGTGGGCTGAGAGGTAGCCTGAGATAAAGAGTAAAGAATGGCACCTTTGCATCCCTCCTGGGCCCCCAGACCTTCTGTGCTCAGAGCCACCTTACAGCACAAACTTGAGGTCCATGAGGGAATGGCACCCCCTGGAGTTGTACAAGCTGTGGTTCTGTGTGTGATGAACTAATGGTGAGCGGACTTCTTGCTGTTGCTGGTAGGCTCTGCTCAGATGCCTTTATCAGGTAGAGGGGTAGATTACAACTTGACTATCATGTGAGAAGGGTTTTAATAGAAAGACATGGAAGGTGCTGTAGGAACACAACAGGGAAAGAACCTAAGTTGGTCTGAATGAATTTGTGAATGTTTTCAAAAGATGTGATTCCAGAATGAGGACAAGCTTCCATCAGACACTTAGCATTAATCAAACCTTGTCCTTGGCCCAGAAGGTCACCCAGCAGTGCCAGAGAGGAGAAACTTACAATCTTGTTTTGGAAACGTGATTTCTATAAAGAATCATTGGTCTATAATAAAGGGTTAGAGAAATAATATAATATAATATAATAATATAATATAATAAAATAATATAATAAAGGGTTAGAGAAAGACACGAGTCATGTGGAAGAGGTGTTACATCAGTTCTGTGTGTGTTCGAAAGGCATACCATGATCCAACTGAGATAACGGAGAAAAAAATCTGCTCAATGTAAGGAAGGCTGTGTAGCAGTCAGAAGCCATTCAGACATGCAATGACCGGCCTGTGGTGGGAGTGAGCCCCTCCCTTGCCATTGTGTTTAATTGAAGGCAGGGAGATTGTATGTGTATGTGTGTGGGGAGGTTTTTAGTAATGCTAACTATGGAAAAAGTAAATCTCTAATGTCAGTTTCTTAATGTAATTTAAGATTCTTTCCTGTGGGGCGCCTGGGTGGCTCAGTGGGTTAGAGCCTCTGCCTTTGGCTCAGGTCATGATCCCAGGGTCCTGGGATCGAGCCCCACATCGGGCTCTCTGCTCAGCGGGGCGCCTGCTTCCTCCTCTCTCTCTGCCTGCCTCTCTGCCTACTTGTGATCTCTGTCTGTCAAATAAATTAAAAAAAAAAAAAAAGATTCTTTCCTGTTCATGTAGAGTCCCTGTGAGTGTTCAGGTTGGTAGGTAACTTTCTTTCTTGTGGTGATTCAGGGCACCTGCTGTCTTTGGCTCCACCATCTTCCCTGAGCTTCAGTGTCCTCTGAGTCAGGGAAGAGATGGTGAAGAGGGAGTAAGGAGAGCTTCTCCTCACCCATCTGTGCTCAGAAGTGACATATATCACTTTTGCTCACATTATGTTGGTGATAAGTGGTAATATGATTCCTCCAGGATACAAGACTGGAGAATGCAGTCTCTGATTAGGAGGCCACATCTCAGTTACAGATCTGCACCGTGGAAAGGAGAGCCCCAGTTATGATGAACAGCTGGCCATCATTGCATTTGAACTGAAGCCTCAGATGAGAAGCTCACTGGATGACTGTTAAGGTCCCTCAGAACTTGGAATTCTATGGTTCTGTTAGGTCCTGATCCCATTTCTAGTTCATTTGTGTTTTGGGGCAGGTCACTTATCTACTTTGAGCTCAGTTATTTGGCCTGTGAAATGAGCTGAACAATTCCATTTCAGTTTACAAGGACTCAGGGTCCTTGTGAGATTCAGATGAAATAACCTCTATGAATGTGTTTCCTAAATTTGAACTTGCTCTGAAGATACAAGGCATTATATTTAAGCAGTTGATGCAAACTTAGCCTTGACTTGGGCTTAGAGTTGAGCTTAGGTACTTCTTCCATGTGTCCTTGAAAGATTATTATAATGCTCTGATACAGGAACATTTTGTATGACTTATGTTTCTGTAGTTCTGTGTTTCATTTGAATGATTCTGAAGTATTCTTCTAACTCCAGAAAGAAGAACCGTGGAAACTGTACCATCACTGTTCCAAAGAATCTCTTTGCCTGCCATGTGATTACATCTATCCCTTCAATATCGGGTACTTGGTAGGGCATAGAAAGATGGGCTATTAGTTTTGAACAACACTTTGAAGTTTACATGGGGGATAGATGGATGCGAAAGTGTATGAGGTTTATAGACAGATGACGTAGCTATTGTTACTATTATTCCACTATTACAGTGGAACTTAGGTAAATAGAATGTAGGGGAATGAATGTTTTAGTTGGATCTTCTGTTTAACTGTGATATGCCATACACAATATTCTGCATCTTCAGAGGAGAAACCTAAGTGGAAACAGAGAAATTACCTACTCCACTCTCTTAGTTAACAGATCAGGTCCAGGCCCAGAGTATCACTGAAGATTATAAAACCAACTTCTGGTGGCCTTGCACTAATGGTGATAGAAGAGGTACATTTTGATCTGGGGTCTATAAAATTTAATGCAGCTCTTCCCAATATACCATAGTATGTATTTGCCCAATGTTTTGACATTTATAGTGTTTTGGAGTAGCTGCAGATATAAAAGGCACAGACTGGGCAGAGTGTACACATGCTGCAAAAATTCTAGAAGTTTCCTCTTTTGGGTAACTCTTTTATATAAAGTTGTTTTCTGCCATTTGATGATTTTTTTACTCATTTCTCCTTCACTGAGGATTCTGGCAAGCTGCTTTTTGGTTTGTTGATATGTTAATGGTATCCCTAGTAGTTCTGATACCAGCAAGCTTCGTGTCCCACTCTGAAGGTATGGATTAGGATGTAGCAGGATAATGGAACTGGAAATAACAAAGCACTGGGATGATAAACCCCATAAAATAGAGAGATAAGCAGATGGTGATAGATGGAGAGACAGGAGGAATTAGAATTTGTCTGGGACTCTGGAGTTCTCATCGTGCCCTTTACATTCTATATTTAATGTCGGATGGCAGAACAAGGTTGCTAAGAGTAAGAAGCTGGAGCCTGGCCAATCCACGGCATCAAAGCCATGCACTCTGCCACCCCACATCTCCAGGTTGTTCATGTGAGGACGATGGATGACAGCAGAATTCCAAAGAAATTACTTTGCCCTGAGCTGAGAGGACAACCATCTATAACTCTTCTCCAGGAGGTCAGAGGAAGCTCTCTAAGGCTACATCTACGTACACAGAAATGGTGGGTACAGTTGCCAGTTGCCCCAATACTGTGTATAAAAAGTACGGGTCAGGGTGGAAGTAATCACAGTTGGGGGTTCAAGGGCTCTGGGGGCTGAGTTGTGTGTGCACGTGCACATATGTGTTCATGGACGTGTGTGCACGCATGAGTCTATGGGAGTATAGGCATTCAAAAGAGGCACATAGCACTTTTGTGCCCAGTGTTATGCATACATGTCTTGATCCTAGCCCCCATTTTTTTTGATTTACTACGAAACAGTGCTGATGGTCAAAAGTAGTTTTCTGTGTGGCAAATGGAGCATACCTACCTAGCACTGCTGTGCCAGCTTCCGCAACATCTGATGGCAGCCACACGAGACCCTGAGCCTGAACCAGCTGGCTGAGCCCTGAGCCCTTCACAGTTCTTGACCCACAGAAACCATCAGATGTTACAAAATGTTGTTTTTCTGTTTTAAGCTACCAAGGATGGCATGATATGTTTTGAGCAAGAGAGTCCAAATACACTTCCCTAAAGACTTGTTCTTGAGTACATTTTCATTTTACTATACTGAGTTAACCTATTTCTGTGATCTCAAATATATTCTTAAAAAAATTTTTTTTTAAAGATTTTATTTGTTTATTTGTCAGAGAGAGAGCACAAGCGGGGGGAGGGGCGGAGGTAGAGGGAGAAGCAGAACCACCACCCCCAGGTGAACAGAGAGCTGGATGTGGGACTTACTTGATCCCAGGACTCTGGGATCATGACTTGAGCCGAAGGCAGATGTTTAACCGACTGAGCCACCCAGGTGTCCCATTGAAAATGTTGCTTTTAACCTCTAGCCTCAAGTTTCACACGTCAGACTAGATAAGGTCCAGGGGAGAACAGGCGTGGTTTTTCCTCAGCATCTGCCATTGTTGCTTCATTGCTGTGTGTGTGTGTAAGTTTTCCAACTAAGCAGAACAGACACATCCCACACGATGCCCTCACTAGATCCTCAGCCTCATTTGCACATGTGGATGATTGTAACTCCATTGTTTATTCTCCACATAACAGCTGGTGATGCTTGAAACACAAAATCAGACTCGTGATACCATCCAGCTTGAAACTCTCCAGTGACTTCCATCCCTCTTGGGGACAAATCCTACTGCCTTTCTATGATCTGGAAGTCTCACATTGTTTGGCTTCCACTTACCCCTCTTCCACTAACTTCTGCCACATCTTCCCTTCACCTAACTCTGTCCTCATTAGCCATCTTCCCAATTCCTGCACAAACTTAGTGTCCCCCATCAGGGCTTGATCATTGGTGGTATCTTCTGTTTCATGCTCTTGCTCCTGCTGTTGGCATGACTCACTCCTTATTCCATTCAGGTTTCTGCTTCAGTGTCTGTTCCTGTGAGTGCCTTTCTCTTCCCATCTTATGTGGAGTGGCTCCTACCACCTTGATACTCTCTTTGGTGTTCTCTGAACTTTCTGTGCTTTGCGATTTTCTGTAACACTCATTCCTAAGTGAAATTGTATCATGTATATAACAGGTTGTATGATGAAAGGTGTTCTGTCGTCTTGTATTTATCTGAGGTTGCAAAGGGGAAAGCAAAAAGTGTTAATTGCTTGTACACTTTAAGAACAAGTGTCAGAACTTCTAGTATATCTGTGAGAGGGGACTTTAAATTGTCCAGCAGCACTTACCCCTTCACCCCTCTCAAGGGCAGGTAAGCAGAAGTGAGATGATTGATGAGAGGAAGGACCCCCATAAAGAGGATTGCCAGTGGCTGTGCAGGGCCTTGACTCCCTCTCTCTGGGGGAAGGAGAATTTCCTCTTTAACATAAGCCAACTACATGGTCTTCAAGAAAATTACTCAGCAAATGTGACCCCTGTCTCTGGATTTTGGTGGAAGTGGGAGACTGGTGGATGCGGAGATGGGTGCCAGATTCCTTCCTGTCTAGACCCAAGGTAGGACTCTGAGGGGCTGGCTGGAGCCACAGGGCAGGGCCACAGGGAGAGCAAGCTTCATTCACGGACGGTAGTACTCACACCTTCCAGCAGATCAGGTTAGTCTGAATAATGTAACCAGCTTTGAGTCTTCTTGAGCAAGCTCTTACCCAAGACAGTTTCCTGCAACCAAAGGCACCCACGAAAAGGCTGGAGGGGTAATGTTGACTATCACTGGAGGGATCTGTATGGGAAGAAGGGTGAGTGGGTGAGCAGGGTCAGAGTAGTCATGAGTTGGGAGGTCACTTGATTGGGAGGCAAGACTCTTGCCAGGAAATGCTCCTGAGAGAGATCCTTAGTGAGATAAGAACATCAAAGGGCCTCCAAAGTGCCCCCAAGAGAAAGGGCCAGACTGCAGTCTGTGGAACTCACCTGTCCTGCCCTCTAGCTGTCCCGACTCCCTCTCTGCATCCCTCTCCCTCCTTCCTCCCCACCAGCCTTGAAGGAATCTGAGACCAAAAAATCAGGAGTGAAAAGGACTAAAGAGACAGGAATGCATTTCTCAGCCCAAGATAGAAGACACGCTTAAACCCCAAAATCAATATCGATAATATTTGATATTAATTTGGATTAATCCTTAAAATTTCTGAGAATGAGACTGTTCAATAAGACCTGAAAATGGTGAGAAATGCTTCACTAGGTGCTCTAGATTTCACCCAGGGTCAGGAAGAAAGCTTCAGCATAGCGAATTTAAATGCGATCATGATGATTAAAAATAAAATAAAGATTTTGCTTCACAGTTCACTGAATTCAGGTGGTTAGGTAAACTTGTTACACACACACACACACACACACACACACACACACACCTTCTTTATTAAGCATTTTCTGCCTCTCAGCCCAGGTGAACTCCATGAGGGCAAGGCCTTTGTCTACCTCTGTTCAGTGTTGGATCCCAGGGTTTAGAAAACTTGGAGCTGCTCGATAATTTTTTCCTTGAAAAATGAATTCTAGAGGATTCTAATCACTATTTTGAGCTAGATATTATAATTCCTTCCTGTAGAGATATTCTGGCTTTGACTCCCATAGAAAACACATCCCTGTAGAGTCTGATGAACTGGGTAGAGAGGAAGAGCGGGGTAGAAACTAGAAAGATCTGGTACAAATGCACTTCCCGGCTGTGTGTGTGTGTGTCTGATGGGGGCAATTAAATGCTTTGAACCTCATTTTCCTTGTCTGTGGAATGCGGATTCCATCACTTATCTGACAAGGTCATGGTGAGGATGATATCCAAGATGTGTACTCTGTTTCTGGTTCATTGTGCCACCTAACTGTTCATTCTCCCCTCCTGCAGAAAGAATATTGCCTTGTTAGTTCCTGCTAAGGTTTTTCTGGTAGACAGAGCCATTGAACTTTTGAATTCCGAGGGGTGACTGTGATTTGCAGCAGGAGCAGTGTTTTCTCTGGGAGTTCTCTGGCCTCAGAGGTGATGGATGGGCACCTCTCAGGCATAGTTCCTTGATCAATAAGCCATAAAGTCTCAAATTATTTTGTTAGATCCATTGATCAAATCCATTGAATTTGTCCCAACTCTTTTATTGTTAAGGCAAGGACTGGCGATGTTCAGTTTCTCTCTTTGTTGCATTCTTCCTTCCCTTTGGCTCCGGGGTAGTGTGCAGCAGTGTGAGAAGGGTAGAAGTGGGGATAGAAGTTACTGCTCCCACACAGTGCAAGAAAAAACCTTCTTTTGGTCGTCCGTTTCGGAATGAAGCAATGTGGGTTCTTTCTTTCGTCTTTGGAAGGGTTCCTCAGTATATTGGCTTGGGGACGCCTTTGCTGTTCTTGTACTCATTCATTCATTCATTCATTCATCTGTCCAATCATTTGGCAAATATTTAATATGTGCCAGGTACCATGGATGGTTATAAATTTGCATGGCTATTTGTTTTTTCTTTAAGGGCCAACAGGGCTCAGATTCCTGGGAAGCTGCAGGATTTGCTAGGTACATGGCACATGGCATATCCTCAATTTTTATTGTTGGATGAGTGGATTGAACTGCTTCTGGAGCAGTTGGCTAGGTGGAGCTTTTATTCACTCATTTAACAATCATTTACTGAGTATTTCCTTTTTTTTTTTTAAGATTTTATTTATTTATTTGACAGAGAGAGATCACAAGTAGGCAGAGAGGCAGGCAGAGAGGCAGGCAGAGGCGGGGGGGGAAGCAGGCTCCCTGCTGAGCAGAAAGCCTGACATGGGGCTCGATCCCAGGACCCTGGGATCATGACCTGAGCCGAAAGCAGAGGCTTTAACCCACTGAGCCACCCAGGCGCCCCTACTGAGTATTTCCTAATGCAATTAATAATGCCCAACTTTCAAAGTGGTCTTGGCGATAGATTATATGGAAGCCTCAGCACACATTTGGTACACAGTCCTAATAACTGGTAGATATTATCATTGTTGTCTCTTGAGAGATTCGAATTAAGGCAAGGGACTGTCACTTCCTCTATATTGGTTGATTTATTTTAGAAAATCCTATTGCTGAGAATCTTTGACTCCTATACAATAAATGGAATGATTCAATTAAGTATATTCTTAGTATCTTACTTGACTCCTTCTTCCTACTCTGTCCCCTCAACATGTGGAGAGTTATTTTTATTTAGTTCAAGAAGAATACCACCAACATAGAATTACCCAGCCCTCAGGGATCCTAAAAAGGAAAGGTGTAATCAAGTCTTATCTTAGTGAGGAAAGCACACTCATGCTAGGAAGTAATGACATTTAGCTCGCTGTACAAGGCCAGCTGCCTCAGGGAGCTGAACATCCCCCCAACCCCCTGCCCAATGAGGGGTTTATTCACTTTCCTTAAAAGTGAATCCAATATTTAGTAATTCGTTTATTTGTGCTGTTTAGAGAGTAGTTTTCCACAGGAGACTTCCAACAAAGAACTAAAATTGCATGTACTTTTTAATATTTTGTGTTAAAAATTCAAAAAAACCCACAAAACCCTGAAACTTCTTTTGATGTTATCCTTCCTCCTTTTTATCCCCCCTTTCCTTCTTTGCTTATCCCACTTCAACCCACACAAATAATTTTCAGATGCCTTCTCTCTCTGTAGCACTGTGCTATCTGTGTCTTCTCCAGGCTTTTGCTCATGACTTTCCTTTTCCTTGCATGCAGTCCCTGCCTTCCCTAATCCAGGAGTCTCACAAGGACTCAGTTCCAGTTTGGGGCCTTTTTTTTTTTTTTTTTTAAATTTTTTATTTTTTTCAGCATAACAGTATTCATTATTTTTGCACCACACCCAGTGCTCCATGCAATCTGTGCCCTCTACAATACCCACCACCTGGTGCCCCCAATCTCCCACCCCCCACCCCTTCAAAATTCTCAGATCGTTTTTCAGAGTCCATAGTCTCTCATGGTTCACCTCCCCTTCCAATTTCCCTCAACTCCCTTCTCCTCTCCATCTCCCCTTGTCCTCCATGCTATTTGTTATGCTCCACAAATAAGTGAAACCATATGATAATTGATTCTCTCTGCTTGACTTATTTCACTCAGCATAATCTCTTCCAGTCCCGTCCATGTTGCTACAAAACTTGGGGATTCATCCTTTCTTTCTTTTTTTTTTTTTTTTTTTTTTACAGCTTTATAAACATATATTTTTATCCCCAGGGGTACAGGTCTGCGAATCGCCAGGTTTACACACTTCACAACACTCACCATAGCACATACCCTCCCCGATATCCATAACCCCACCCCCTCTCCCAACCCCCTCCCCCCATCAACCCTCAGTTTGTTTTGTGAGATTAAGAGTCACTTATGGTTTGTCTCCCTCCCAATCCCATCTTGTTTCATTTACTCTTCTCCTACCCCCTCGACCCCCCATGTTGCATCTCCTCTCCCTCATATCAGGGAGATCGTATGATAGTTGTCTTTCTCCGATTGACTTATTTCGCTAAGCATGATACCCTCTAGTTCCATCCACGTCATCGCAAATGGCAAGATTTCATTTCTTTTGATGGCTGCATAGTATTCCATTGTGTATATATACCACATCTTCTTTATCCATTCGTCTGTAGATGGACATCTAGGTTCTTTCCATAGTTTGGCTATTGTAGACATTGCTGCTATAAACATTCGGGTGCACGTGCCCCTTCGGATCACTATGTTTGTATCTTTAGGGTAAATACCCAGCAGTGCAATTGCAGGGTCATAGGGTAGTTCTATTTTCAACATTTTGAGGAACCTCCATGCTGTTTTCCAGAGTGGTTGCACCAGCTTGCATTCCCACCAACAGTGTAGGAGGGTTCCCCTTTCTCCGCATCCTCGCCAGCATCTGTCATTTCCTGACTTGTTAATTTTAGCCATTCTGACTGGTGTGAGGTGATATCTCATGGTGGTTTTGATTTGTATTTCCCTGATGCCGAGTGATATGGAGCACTTTTTCATGTGTCTGTTGGCCATCTGGATGTCTTCTTGGCAGAAATGTCTGTTCATGTCCTCTGCCCATTTCTTGATTGGATTATTTGTTCTTTGGGTGTTGAGTTTGCTAAGTTCTTTATAGATTTTGGACACTAGCCCTTTATCTGATATGTCATTTGCAAATATCTTCTCCCATTCTGTCAGTTGTCTTTTGGTTTTGTTCACTGTTTCCTTTGCTGTGCAAAAGCTTTTGATCTTGATAAAATCCCAATAGTTCATTTTTGCCCTTGCTTCCCTTGCCTTTGGTGATGTTCCTAGGAAGATGTTGCTGCGGCTGACGTCGAAGAGGTTGCTGCCTGTGTTCTCCTCGAGGATTTTGATGGATTCCTTTCTCACATTGAGATCCTTCATCCATTTTGAGTCTATTTTCGTGTGTGGTGTAAGGAAATGATCCAATTTCATTTTTCTGCATGTGGCTGTCCAATTTTCCCAACACCATTTATTGAAGAGGCTGTCTTTGTTCCATTGGACATTCTTTCCTGCTTTGTCGAAGATGAGTTGACCATAGAGTTGAGGGTCCATTTCTGGGCTCTCTATTCTGTTCCATTGATCTATGTGTCTGTTTTTGTGCCAGTACCATGCTGTCTTGATGATGACAGCTTTGTAATAGAGCTTGAAGTCCGGAATTGTGATGCCACCAACTTTGGCTTTCTTTTTCAATGTTGCTTTGGCTATTCGAGGTCTTTTCTGGTTCCATATAAATTTTAGGATTATTTGTTCCATTTCTTTGAAAAAAATGGATGGTACTTTGATAGGAATTGCATTAAATGTGTAGATTGCTTTAGGTAGCATAGACATTTTCACAATATTTATTCTTCCAATCCAGGAGCATGGAACATTTTTCCATTTCTTTGTGTCTTCCTCAATTTCTTTCATGAGTACTTTATAGTTTTCTGAGTATAGATTCTTAGTCTCTTTGGTTAGGTTTATTCCTAGGTATCTTATAGTTTTGGGTGCAATTGTAAATGGGATGGACTCCTTAATTTCTCTTTCTTCTGTCTTGTTGTTGGTGTAGAGAAATGCAACTGATTTCTGTGCATTGATTTTATATCCTGACACATTACTGAATTCCTGTACAAGTTGTAGCAGTTTTGGAGTGGAATCTTTTGGGTTTTCCACATAGAGTATCATATCATCTGCGAAGAGTGATAGTTTGACTTCTTCTTTGCCGATTTGGATGCCTTTAATTTCCTTTTGTTGTCTGATTGCTGAGGCTAGGACTTCTAGTACTATGTTGAATAGCAGTGGTGATAACGGACATCCCTGCCGTGTTCCTGACCTTAGTGGAAAAGCTTTCAGTTTTTCTCCATTGAGAATGATATTTGCGGTGGGTTTTTCATAGATGGCTTTGATAATATTGAGGTATGTGCCGTCTATCCCTACACTTTGAAGAGTTTTGATCAGGAAGGGATGCTGTACTTTGTCAAATGCTTTTTCAGCATCTATGGAGAGTATCATATGGTTCTTGTTCTTTCTTTTATTAATGTGTTGTATCACATTGATTGATTTGCGGATGTTGAACCAGCCTTGCAGCCCTGGAATAAATCCCACTTGGTCGTGGTGAATAATCCTTTTAACGTACTGTTGAATCCTATTGGCTAGTATTTTGGCGAGAATTTTTGCATCTGTGTTCATCAAGGATATTGGTCTGTAGTTCTCTTTTTTGTTGGGATCCTTGTCTGCTTTTGGGATCAAGGTGATGCTGGCCTCATAAAATGAGTTTGGAAGTTTTCCTTCTATTGCTATTTTTTGGAACAGTTTCAGGAGAATAGGAATTAGTTCTTCTTTAAATGTTTGGTAGAATTCCCCCGGGAAGCCGTCTGGCCCTGGGCTTTTGTTTGTTTGGAGATTTTTGATGACTGTTTCAATCTCCTTACTGGTTATGGGTCTGTTCAGGCTTTCTATTTCTTCCTGGTTCAGTTGTGGTAGTTTATATGTCTCTAGGAATGCATCCATTTCTTCCAGATTGTCAAATTTGTTGGCGTAGAGTTGCTCATAGTATGTTCTTATAATTGTCTGTATTTCTTTGGTGTTCGTTGTGATCTCTCCTCTTTCATTCATGATTTTATTTATTTGGGTCCTCTCTCTTTTCTTTTTGATAAGTCTGGCCAGGGGTTTATCAATCTTATTAATTCTTTCAAAGAACCAGCTCCTCGTTTCGTTGATTTGTTCTATTGTTTTTTTGGTTTCTATTTCATTGATTTCTGCTCTGATCTTTATGATTTCTCTTCTCCTGCTGGGTTTAGGGTTTCTTTCTTGTTCTTTCTCCAGCTCCTTTAGGTGTAGGGTTAGGTTGTGTACCTGAGACCTTTCTTGTTTCTTGAGAAAGGCTTGTACCGCTATATATTTTCCTCTCAGGACTGCCTTTGTTGTGTCCCACAGATTCTGAACCGTTGTGTTTTCATTATCATTTGTTTCCATAAATTTTTTCAATTCTTCTTTGATTTCCTGGTTGACCCATTCATTCTTTAGAAGGATGCTGTTTAGTCTCCATGTATTTGGGTTCTTTCCAAATTTCCTCTTGTTATTGAGTTCTAGCTTTAGAGCATTGTTGTCTGAAAATATGCAGGGAATGATCCCAATCTTTTGATACCGGTTGAGACTTGATTTAGGACCAAGAATGTGATCTATTCTGGAGAATGTTCCATGTGCACTAGAGATGAATGTGTATTCTGTTGCTTTGGGATGAAATGTTCTGAATATATCTGTGATGTCCATCTGGTCAGGTGTGTCATTTAAGGCCTTGATTTCCTTGTTGATCTTTTGCTTGGATGATCTGTCCATTTCAGTGAGGGGAGTGTTAAAATCCCCTACTATTATTGTATTCTTGTCGATGTGTTTCTTTGATTTTGTTATTAATTGGTTTATATAGTTGGCTGCTCCCACGTTAGGGGCATAGATATTTATAATTGTTAGATCTTCTTGTTGGACAGTTCCTTTGAGTATGATATAGTGTCCTTCCTCATCTCTTATTATAATCTTTGGCTTAAAATCTAATTGATCTGATATAAGGATTGCCACTCCTGCTTTCTTCTGATGTCCATTAGCATGGTAAATTCTTTTCCACCCCCTCACTTTAAACCTGGAGGTGTCTTCAGGTGTAAGATGAGTTTCTTGTAGGCAACATATAGATGGTTTTTGTTTTTTTATCCATTCTGATACCCTGTGTCTTTTGATTGGGGCATTTAGCCCATTAACATTCAGGGTAAGTATTGAGAGATATGAATTTAGTGCCATTGTATTGCCTGTAAGGTGACTGTTATTGTATATTGTCTCTGTTTCTTTCTGATCTACTACTTTGAGGGTCTCTCTTTGCTTAGAGGACCCCTTTCAATATTTCCTGTAGAGCTGGTTTGGTATTTGCAAATTCTTTCAGTTTTTGTTTGTCCTGGAAGCTTTTAATCTCTCCGTCTATTTTCAATGATAGCCTAGCTGGATATAGTATTCTTGGCTGCATGTTTTTCTCATTTAGTACTCTGAATATATCATGCCAGCTCTTTCTGGCCTGCCAGGTCTCTGTGGATAAGTCTGCTGCCAATCTAATATTTTTACCATTGTACGTTACAGACTTCTTTTCCCGGGCTGCTTTCAGGATCTTTTCTTTGTCACTAAGACTTGTCAATTTTACTATTACGTGACGGGGTGTAGACCTATTCTTATTGATTTTGAGGGGGGTTCTCTGAACCTCCTGGATTTTGATGCTTGCTCCCTTTGCCATATTGGGGAAATTCTCTCCAATAATTCTCTCCAATATACCTTCTGCTCCCCTCTCTGTTTCCTCTTCTTCTGGAATCCCAATTATTCTAATGTTGTTTCGTCTTATGGTGTCACTTATCTCTCGAATTCTCCCCTCGTGGTCCAGTAGCTGTTTGTCCCTCTTTTGCTCAGCTTCTTTATTCTCTGTCATTTGGTCTTCTATATCGCTAATTCTTTCTTCTGCCTCATTTATCCTAGCAGTGAGAGCCTCCATTTTTGATTGCACCTCATTAATAGCTTTTTTGATTTCAACTTGGTTAGATTTTAGTTCTTTTATTTCTCCAGAAAGGGCTTTTATATCTCCCGAGAGGGTTGCTTTAATATCTTCCATGCCTTTTTCAAGCCCGGCTAGAACCTTGAGAATCATCATTCTGAACTCTATATCTGACATATTACCAATGTCTGTATTGATTAGGTCCCTAGCCTTTGGTATTGCCTCTTGTTCTTTTTTTTGTTGTGAATTTTTCCGCCTTGTCATTTTGTCCAGATAAGAGTTTATGAAGGAGCAAGTAAAAAACTAAAAGGGTGGCAACAACCCCAGGAAAATATGCTTTAGCCAAATCATAAGAGATCCTGAATTGTGAGGGGGGAGAAAGGGGATAAAAAGGGGTTCAGAAAGAAAGAAAAAAAAAAAAAAACTATTAAAAAAAAGAAAGCCGATAAAGAAAAAATATAAAAAGAGGAAAAAAAATATATATATTAGATAAACTATTTAAAAAACGTTAAAAAAAGAAAACGGTAAAAGTTAAAAAAAATTTAGCAGAAGAAGAGAAAAAGAAAAAAAAATTGAAAAAGAAAAAAAAATTAAATTAACTGCAAGGCTAAAAAATCATGGGGAGAAAGCCATGAGTTCCGTGTTTGCTTTCTTCTCCTCTGGAATTCTGCCGTTCTCCTTGGTAGGTGAACTTGGTCCTGGCTGGGTTTCCCGTAGATCTTCTCGGGGAGGGGCCCGTTGTAGTGATTCTCAAGCGTCGTTGCCCCAGGCGGAGTTGCACCGCCCTTACCCGGGGCCGCGCTGAGTCATCCGCTCGGGTTCGCTTTCGGGAGCTTTTGTTCCCTGAGCGCTTTCCGTAGAGTCCGGAGGACGGGAATGAAGATGGCGGCCTCCCGGTGTCCGGCCCGGAGGAGCCGAGAGCCCGGGGCCCCACTCCTCAGTGCGCCCTCAGAGAACAGCGCCCAATGTCTCCCGCCACCCTGGCCTCCGGCCGCGCTCCGAGCTGACCGAGCCTGCGACCGGTTCACGGCAACCCCGAGCTGAGAGTCACTCCTCGGCTCTGTCTCTGCAGCCGGCTTCCCTGTTCTAATACCGGTAAGCTCTGCGACACTGAGACACCCCCGATCCTTCTGCGACCCTGCGGGACCTGAGGCCGCGCTGACCCCGCCTGGGCTTCACCCCAGTTAAGCCTCTGGAGCGATGTCCCTCAGCGGAACAGACTTTTAAAAGTCCTGATTTTGCTCCGTTGCTCCGCCGCTCGCCGGGAGCCGGCCCCTCCCAGTTTGGGGCCTTTTTGATGAATTTCCATATCTCCCCGGGCTTACTCATTAATACACAATTCACTCTGGATGGTAAGTACATATATATCAGCTTGTTTCCTCATTAAACCCTGTTGCCTGAGGGTGGGAACACCAGTTTATAATTCTGGTGTTCCACACAGTTTCTGACATTTGGTAGTCGCTCCTCAAATATCTGTGGAATGGATGGATGCATGATCGAATGACTAGACAAGTACTTGCTGGGACGAGAAGCACAAAGAGAAGCAAAGCATGAAGTACTTACCTCCTACTTGGGGAAATGAGGTACTTCCTTTCATGAAAAGAAGAAAACTACACATAAGAATCTTGGCAATATTTTACTCCAAGGCCTGGTGCGTTTTAACTGCAAAATTACGGATAAATAAGCCAAGTGCTCTTGTTTCATAGAAGAGAGAGTATATGTGAGTTGAAATGGTGACTGGCTTCCTAGAGGAGATGGCATTTGGGATGAGTCTTAAAGGATGCATCAGGGTTAAATAGAATCATAGAAATCCAATAATTGGCACTGAAAGTAATGAATTATGTAATTTCAAGTTGTCCAGTTTTAATTTCACTAAAATCGTATCCCATGCTGGAAAATTAAGAGGTACTGCTGTGGATATGCAATGGCTGTTAATGGAGCACGCTGAGTAACATTTTCTATTCCATGGGTCCTGTTAGAATTACTGTCAATATTAATAAGAAAATAAATGGAGTCTATAGACATATAGATTTCGAATTATGTAATACTCATTTGGAAAAAGTCCCCGAAATCCCCATGTTTTATGACTTTTTTTCGCAATGCTAAATGTAGACAAGAAAAACTTTCTATACATTTATCTGCTTTGTTTTAAAAAGTTCCACAGATTTTCATAAATTGCATGAAAGGCTGTGATTTGGGAAATTTATAGAGGCAAAGAAGGATTCAGAGCTGCAAACCTATGATAAGTGAGCAGTGGATAACCGAGGGGATAAGTTATGAGGAACGACATCATTATGGGGTCAGAAATTGTAGACTTATTGTTAAATGAGGCATGGGATGCTGTCATTGCCAAAGTTTTAAGTTAATTGCTGGCACCTCTCTTTGTGCATTTGATCAGACGTGAGAGGGAGAAATTCTTCTTACCCTTCACCAACTGTCAACAAGCCGTGTGAAATATGCGTCTTGAGAGTGGACTTTTTCAGTTAGAGAAGTTAGAGAAGAACTTCAGTTAGAGAAGAACGTGATGCAATGATTTAAACATTTGGAAAACATACCTCTTTCCCTACTGTACTTTTATTTTATGTTAAAGTAACGTACTGATGGTGTGCTCTGAAGACAATCCTTGGACCGTCTTTGGGAGATTTTCTTCAGCGTGACAGGAAAGCAGTCCACGGTCATCTCTGACTTCCCTGTTCACGGATCTTTCCCGTCTGTGAATGCTACGTGACACATTTTCCAGCGCGGGTGGCCTAACGAACCCTGTTGCCTGGTAAATCTTAGAACTATTCCTCCCTGCTCAGGAAATGAAGAAATCATTTGAATATGAACCCACACAAAAATGCAAGTCTGCAAGTCAATGCCTTGCAGAAGTAAGAAACTATAATGTGGTATGTTTTCAAAGCCCTCTAGCAGAATGAATGGATTCTTTTATATCCCTATAGCCATTTTTGCCAACTTCTATTATAACATTTATCACATTTTATTATGTTTTTTTCATTTGTCTGTCTGATCCCTTAGGCCTATGGGAGCTGACTGTAAAGGGAGCTTTTAAATTCATTTTTCTTCTCTTGGCCCTCAATTCTATGTCTGCTAGTCAATAACTTTTTTGTTGAATTAATTAATGAATAAAATACAAATGATTGAATAAATAAGGTTTTTGCATGATGGAAGCCAATATATGGCTTCTGTTAGGATATGGAGAATTGAGGATAAATAACATTTTACAGCATTTAAAGCTGTAAGTAGTTTTTTTTTTTTTAATTTTTTTTAAAGGTTTTATTTATTTATTTGACCGAGAAAGATCACAAGTAGGCAGAGAGGCAGGCAGAGAGAGAGAGAGAGAAGCAGACTCCCCACTGAGCAGAGAGCCCGATGTGGGGCTCGATCCCAGGACCTGAGATCATGACCTGAGCCAAAGGCAGCGGCTTAACCCACTGAGCCATCCAGGCGCCCCTAAAGCTGTAAGTAGTCTTAGAGAACATCCAGTACAATGTTTTTAAGCTTTTTTTTTCTCTTTAAGCGAAGGAATTATGATGTTATCAAGAATTACTTTGGATTTTATAAAGAATGAGGCAGAGGAAGTGTGAAACTGACCTTGGTGAAGAAGAGCTGTGTAGGCCAGTGTCCCATCCCCTTGGCCACTCCACTGGCCGGACCAGAGCTCCGTCCCCAACATGGCACCTCACGTCTCTGTGGAGAGCACCATGGGGACAACGTTGCTGGTATGGACTTAGGGAGTTTCCTACAAGGCCAGCATTTATGGAAGTTCTTCAAGGTTATTCTTGAAGTGAAGAGTAGAACTCGGGTCTCCTGAATGAACACTGCTTTTTCACCTATATCATGTTTTTACATCATTATTATTTCTGTGGGTGTTTCAGATACCTCGTACTCCTGCTCCCCTTCAACGAAACAAAGGAAAGACGGCAGACTGTTACATCAATTAGTTTAAAAGGAGCCCACCCATGTGACTTAACTGCCGTCATCTGAAGTACTCTTCTGGCTTCTCTTCTAGCAGACAGTCATCCTGAGTGGGAGACCCTGTGGTGTGGCTGAGACCTTATTGGACAGGATGATTTTTGAGGTCCACACATGATTTCTTAACCTGAACTTGCATTAACTCTCCCATGGGCCAGAGTGGTTCAACCAGTCTGGTCGGTGTGGTCGAGGGGCATTTGTGTAAGAAAAAGATCAAAAATCCATAGAGAATCCAAAAACTGGGGAGCAGCTTGGCATCTCTAGCTCCTCTTTTCTATTCCAGACTTTCACCTGGGCCTTCTAAAAGGTAGCCCAAATGGTGGTCTTATCTCATCGGGTAGAGATGCAAACAGCCACTGTGAGAATGAGGACGGTAATGATGAGGATAACAGTGCTGACAAGTTCAAGTGCATGTCTGAGTTAGAGTATGAAATGCTGTGTCCTGTGGCATCCTTAAAGCAATCCTGTGTGGTAAGAAAGCAAGCATATGACAAAGTGACGAAACTGGACATGAATGCTGAAAGGACTTACAAGACTTATCCAAGTGGATACAGTAAGTGGCAGAAATGGGAACAAACTCAGGGCTCTTGCCTCTATACATATAACCAAGACCAGACAATCTTTCAGCTGCAGGAAAACAGCTAGTGGCTTCCAAGTAATTTTCATATAAGTCTCTGTGACACTACGGTGGTTAATCCTTCCTCCCTTCTTCCTGCTCTTTCCATCACTTCTTCACAGTCTCAGTAAGGACTCCACTGGGGCCGCTGAATGCTATGAATGTGACGCACATAAGTGGGAATGATGGGAAAGTCAAGGTCCAGGAGAGGGAGTGGAAGATCAGAGACAGGTGGCTAAGCAGCCCTAGCGCCATGGAACAGGCTCAAGCCTGGAGAGGAATCTGAAACTGGACACGTGAAGGTGCCACAAGGGGACCACGGAAGGGGCCGGCATAGAAGTGTCCCAAAGGATGCCGGTTCTTCATGGCCGTTGCTCCCACAAGCTTGTAGCAGTGTCTGGTGGGGCTGGGGTGGCTGCTGGCCACAAGCACACACTTTCAGAAAGAAACACTGGTACAGAAAGGGCTGGGCAGGGAGGCTGGATCCCGTCAGCACTTCAATGTCTGCCTCTCATTACCTCCACCCAACGAAAACCTCAGTGAAGTATAGCAGTTGCTCCACTTCTGCTTCCCCCCCAGACTCATGCAACTTCGCTTTTGCCATGTCCAACCCAGAACTGTGCAGAAAAGGAGATACTGAGATACATGCTGCCCGGCATAAAGCAACTGACTGTAGAGCAATCCAGCATACGCCTCCTCGCTCTTTTGATAACACAATTTTGTGCAAGATATGCCTTCTATACAGAGTCAACTCCTGAAACCTTGAAACTTCTAGAAAAAAAAAAAAAAAACACAAGAGGATATCTTTGTTGACATTGGGGTAGGCAAATATTTCTTAGAGAAGACCCTGAAAGAAATACCCATAAAGGGAAAATGGAAAAACTAGAAATTGTCAAAATTTTAACTTCTCAGAAGAAAACACTGTACGAATGAGTGCATAAACACAATACAGTATAATGTACTACATGTGAAAAAAATCAATAGGGAAGCAATAGACCGGGAGAAAATATTCTCAAAACATGTATCTGTGACAAAGGACTTTATCCAGAACTCCTGTAAAACAATAAAAAAAGACAACTCAATGAAACATGGGCAACAACATAAATGGGCAAGCCACAAAGGAAGATATAAAGTGACCAACAGGCACATGAAAAAGTGCTCAACATTTTTAGCCATTAGGGAAATGCAAATTAAAACCACCATGAGGGGCACCTGGGTGGTTCAGTGGGTTGAGTGTCTGCCTTCAGCTCAGGTCATATTCCCCAGATCCTGGGACTGAGCCCCACGTCAGGATACCTGCTCAGCTGGGAGTCTGTCCCTCTCTCTCTGCTCCTCCCTCCTGTTTGTGCTCTCTCTCAGATAAATTTATAAATAAATAAATAATCTTAAAAATATAAAAATATTATTAAGTAAATATATTAAGTACTATACCTCATTTATAAATAAATCTTAAAAATATAAAACCATAAAGAGATGCATTATACACTCACTAAAATAGTTAAAATTACAAAGACTAAGAGGATCAAACGATGGCGAGTATTTGGAACAACTCAAGTTCTAATGCATTATTGCTGGAATGGAAAATAGTACAATTACTTTGGCCATGAGGTCAAAACCTTTGTGTGAAGTTAAACATGTGCCTGTCCTGTGCATTAGAAATTGTACTTCTAGCCACTTAGCAAAAGAAACGAAAATATATGCACAAAAAGACATGTATGAGAATGATCATAGTGGCTTTGCTCATAGTAGTCCTAAATTGGAAGCCATCTCCAGTAGGCGAATGGATGTGCAAACCATGGTATATTCACCCAATGGAATACTACTTAGTAATGAAAAGGAACAGCTTACTGGTACCACAACATGGATAAAGTTCAAAAAGCTTACGGGGAATAGAGAAAGCAAGATATAAAAGAGTGTATATTGAATGATTCCATTTATATGAAATTCTAGAACAGATAAAAATAATCTGTGGTGAAAGAATTCTGAAGAGTGGTTGCCTTGGGGGTTTGGGGTTTGGTGGGGATTGACCAGGAAGGAATAAGAGGAAACTCTCTGGCATGTTGGAAAGGTCTCATTTGGATAGGGGGCAGAAGCTTGAGTTTGTGCATTTATCAAACTCATTAAACTATGAAACTTATGAACTGTACATATTAGCACATGTATATTATGCTTTGAGGGAAAAAACTTAAAACATTAAAGCAACCTATGCTTTGTTTGCATACCTATATAATATGAATGCATTTCTGACCCTGCTACTATTTCTTGTGTTCTGCTGTTATTCCAAATTTTAAAATCACAGACTCTGGCATCAGAATGCATGAGCTTTAAACCCACATTCATCATTTTTTAACTGAGTGATTGTAGCAAAGTCATTTACACTCTTCGAGGCTCAGTATTTTTTTTTTAAGATTTTATTTATTTATTTGACAGACAGAGATCACAAGTAGGCAGAGAGGCAGGCAGAGAGAGGGGGAAGCAGGCTCCCTGCTCGGAAGAGAGCTGGATGTGGGGCTTGATCCCAGGACCCTGAGATCATGACCTGAGCGGAAGGCAGAGGCTTAACACACTGAGCCACCCAGGTGCCCCGAGTCTCAGTAATCTTATCTGTAAAATGGAGGTAGTGAGATTATCCCCATTGCAGGGTTCTTGTAAGGATTAACTGAGATAATGTGTATAAAGAGCTTAGCGCAGAGCTTAGGGCCATACTGTCAAATACTGTAGCTATGAACTACACGTGGTTTTAAAAATTCAAATGGATTCAAATCAGATAAAATTGCAAATTCAATTACTCAATCTCATTAACCACATTTCAGGTGCTCCACAGCCACATGGGTTAGATACAGAATATTCCCACCATCAAAGAAAATTCTCTTTGGATAGTGCTGTCATAGTTCATTAAGTGCTGATAAAGTACTAACTAAATATTAACTGTTATTACTATTAAGAGAAAAACACTTCCCTTAAAGATTTCACTTTTTATTGGAGAAATGAGACAATGAAAAAGCTAGAAAATGGTGTGATTAAATATTATACCTGTCTCATGGGAAGAGGGAGAAAGAGTTGAAGAAAGCCAAGCGAGCATCATCACCAGGTGGGGCCGCTGAACTGAGTCCCGGTTAACTGTGGCTCATCAGGACACAGACGGATGAGAAGGACGATGCTCAAGCAAATTCTAGGACTACGGAGCATATGCAGGCATGCTGACCATTCCACTTGTCCGGGACAGAATCCTTGAAGAGGCCAAGCAGACTGTGATGGGATCCCTCTATGATGGGATTGTAGAGGAGGGGTGGTGAGTGTCTAAGCAGAGATGTCATACAAGACAAAGCAGACAGAAGAAGGAAAGAGACTCGCTAGTGGTTCAGTTTCTCATAACCAATAGACTTTGTAACAGTAGCTTGGGGTGGAACGACAGCATCCAAGGCTAAAGAGGTAGGCAGGGCATAAAAGAAGGAGGGTGATTTAGGTTGTGCTAATGCATGATTTCAAAAAAAAAATTAATAAACTCTTTGAGTATGTAATATATTCACGTGGTCCAACAATCGGAAAGTATAGAGAGAAACACAGTGAAAGGTACACATACATTATAGGTAATCTATAACTGGTTTTTTGGTATCCTTCCAAAATTTATTTTATCACGTATAAACAAATAAAAATGTGTGTGTGTGTGTGTGTGTGTTATCCATACAAGTGGGTTCTGTACTCTGCATTCTACCTTTTGTCATTTACAGTGGAGCTCTTTCCATATAGATAAATATGAAACTATTCTAATATTTTCTTTTTACCCCTTTCTTTCTTCTTAAAAACAACAACAACAACAACAACAACAACAAAAACAGCTGTGGGACGACTGGGTGGCTCAGTTGGTTAAGCAACTACCTTCGGCTCAGGTTATGATCCTGGAGTACCAGGATCGAGTTCCGCATCGGGCTCCCAGCTCCATGGGGAGTCTGCTTCTCCCTCTGACCTTCTCTCTCATGCTCTCTCTCACTGTCTCTCTCTCAAATAAATAAAGTCTTAAAAAAAACCAGCTGCATAGAATTCCATTCTATGTGTGTAGGACACTTTATGTAATCAGTCTCCTATTAAAGGATATTTATGTTTCTAATTTTTTGCTACTACAAAAAATGTTGCAGCCAACTTTGTATATAAATAATTTCTCAAGTGTGAATGTGTATTTTATAGGATAAGTTTTTAGAAATGGAATTGCAGGTCTGTGGGTTTACAATTTGCAGGGAGATTGCCACATTGCTGTCTACAAATTCTTCTGATTTATGCTTCCAAAGCCTAGGCTTGCAAGTAGGCGTTCTGTACAGGTTCTCCAGTAGATATTACTGTGAAACTTGGGGTGTGTGTGTGTGTGTGTGTGTGTGTGTGTGTGTGTGTCTGACAAGCGAATCCATGTAGTTTTCCTGTGCATTTCTCTTATGAACATTGGGGGTTCTTTCCCGAGAAACATCTGTTCATATCCTTTGCCCACTTTTTTTTTTTTTTTATTGTTAAGCATTTGGATTTGAACCTTATTCTCTTTCTCCTGGCAGTAGTCTTTGAAAGAATGCTGATGTGATCAGATTTGCATTTGAGAAAGTTATCTTTAGCAGAGGGCTCGAGAGAGTGGGCTGAAGCAGGAGAGACAGGAGATGAGAACACTAAAAAGAGTATAATTCATGTTAAAAGTTCAATGAGACATGCTAAGGGCTAGAAACTAGTGCACTTGAAATGGAAAGAAGGGAACTGATTTCTGAGATAATTGAAAGGTAGAACAAAGCAGACTGGGTGGTTGGATTGCTAGGGTAAGGGAGGAGGAAGAGTCCTGGAAGATACTCAGGCTTCTGATTTGGAGGAGTGAGTGGCCAGTCATGCCTGGCAGGGCTGGGATGAAGAGTAAATTCTAGAAGGAAGCTGTGGAGTGTCTGGAGAATGTTTTTTCAGTTTATATTGTTCAGAATTTTAGGAGAGAGGCCAAGAGCAGAGTTGAAGATGTGAAATATATATTTGATCATATTAATCTGAGGTCCTTATAAGAACACTCGGTGTGAACGGGGAAAGGGGACGCAGAAATGTCTGTGTGTGCTGCAGATTCTTGTAACTGCTTTAACAAGTGGATAAGATTCAGTTATAATTAGCATATTCTTTGTCTGAATGCAAATGTTCTTTCTAAATCTCCTCATTCTTAACTAGGCTAACACTTCTCTTGTTTCCACCAGTAATTTGCTTGGCAAATTCTTTCTGTCCTATTACAGGCAAAATCCTATTCTTGATATCCTATGAAATAGGCTATTGCCAAGCTGACTCGTCCAGAGTGGCCATGTTTATGGCTCCGACTAGGCGAACGGTCCCAGATCCTGCTGGGCTCCAGGGAACCCTCAGCCCCCCCAACCCCTGAGTATTTTCTATCTTTCTAATGATCACGCTTTTCTAGGTGACACTGGCGGAGTGTGACACACCCGGGGTGTCTCTTTAGTGGATAGCATGCCTTACTTAGCTTTGTGTTGCCACACCAGAGGGTCTGGCACATAGTAGTTGCTCAAGAAGTAAGTGTTGGAGGAAGACAGTCTTAAAGGAGGTGCTTAGCGATTGTCAGATGTTAGGGCGCTGCCTTTCCTTCCATTCTTCTCACCCTGTTTTACAGTTGACAAAACCCTCCCACTTCTCACTCACCAGTGACGCTTCTGACCCTGCTCTACAAAATAATCAGGGGCCGTTTGCTCTGTAGAAAGATAAATTGTACTATCACCGGGATGCATTTCAAGTGTTTCTGCTGTCACGGAATATAGAGCAAACTTAGACACGACCCCACTGATTTCGCCCAAACACCGTGCCCCACACACCTTTCCCTAAACTCACAAACTCAGAAGGAATCCTGACCAATGGAGGAACCCGGTGTGTTGTTGGTGGGAGGAAGTGAGGAAGGCATCCTAGCTGCCTCGCACTTTCCCTCACTTGTTATTTTACTACCGAGAGGGCGTGGTCTCCACAAATTACTTCCCCAACATTTACCTTCAACCTCCAGTCCCACTGGATTTACCAGTCTCTCTCTAAATCTCGAGGTTTTCATGTTTCTGTTGGCTTTCCGTTTCATTTATATGGCGGTATAGCACCCGTGTACGGAAATGCCCAGCTCAGGAGTGTGTATAGCTTAATGAATTTCCACCATGTGAACACACCCACGTGAACTCCAACACAGACCCAGAAATAGAACACTATGGCGCCTTCATTCTCTCTGCAGCTTCTTCTACTGCCTCCTCCTGGTCCCTACCCCCGTTTTCTCTCCAAAAGTCATCGCAGCTGATACCTTGATTCTAACACTATAGGTTTTGCCTTATATAAGTTGAACTGTGTACGACGTGTTCTCATTCATGTCTGGTTTCTCTTGCTGGAGAGTATATGTGTGAAATTCATCCGTGTTGCTGCAGTTATGAGTGGCTCATTAATTTCATTGCTCTATGCTCTTATAGGAATATACCACAGTGTATCCATTGTTCGGATGATAGACGTTTGAGTGGTTTGGACTTCTTGGCTGTTATGAATTGTGCTTCTATGTAGACTCTTGTCTGTGTTATTGTTCGTGGTACCCCTTTCCCTTGAACTTCCCTCCTCTCGGCTCTACCCTAAAACTCCTTAATTCCTAATTCGGATTTACCTAATTACTGGCTGTAAATGAGCTTCCTCAACTCCCCAAAGCTTCCACCCTCCCAGTCTCTTAAAGTATGGCTCATATATCACCAAATGGTTCTTTATATTAAAACCATTTATACGTGTGAATTATTTCTGCTATTAAGTTATGAGATTATAAGCTTCTTAAGGCAGAAAGTATCTCATTCTTCTTGTTATTTCTAAGTACAGTGTCTGGCATTTAGCAAAAATTCAATAAAGTTTCAGTTAGTGAATGAATGGATGACTTACAAAAATTTTTTTCTAATGTGTGATACTACTTCAATCTGATTGAACGTGCTCCATTTTGATGACAGGCTGGTTAGGAATAAGATCTCTGGTCAAACAGTTAAAATACAGATTTTTTCCTCCCTCAATTTAACTGTAAGCTTCGTATGGTCAATTTTTAAAAATATCTAAGAAATAATTTTTAAAAATCAGGAAACATGGTACTCTTAAATGGAAAATCTATAAATAATCTCATAATGCCACTCTGTGTAGATCCTTGGCCATATTGTTAAAAAAAAAAAATACTGCTGTAGTTGGTATCCTTTCAACAAATAATTATTTTGTACTTACTATGTGCCAGGTGTCATGCCAGACCCACAATATGCTCTCTATTTACTTCACTTATTAACAGAAAGGGGTCAGAACATTCTTATTAGGGGGCTATTTTGAATTCTTCATTATGTCCATAATTTAGCTTTGAGCAGTTTCTTCCAGACAAAGAAGCTCAGGACATACTACACAGAATTAATTAAAATCAAGAGGCCAAGAGATAGAAAAAGAAGAGGAAATGTTGGTGTTTAGGGAATGTTAATCACTCACCAGTCTCTGTTTTGGCTTCTAAGCAATTAAGAGCAGACTAGAAGCCAAATAGAGATTGCAATATTAGCTTTTAAATTGGTGAGACTGGATCTGTGAACGCGACAGAACCTTCTGCGTTCTGCTCTAAAGCGCGTGTACTACCCCCCACAGCAGAGGAATTAGAGATAAAGTGTGAGCGATTCAGCTCCTGAGGGTTAACCACTCAGGGTTCAGAAGCCCAGAAAAGCTTGCTTCACTGAAGGCCAGTTGGTTTTGAGGGAGAAAGAGCAAGGTAGGGTAGAGCCAGCTTTCTAGTTTAATTTAATTATTTATTTTTATGTATTTATTTATTTTCTTGCTCTTGGCCTCAGGCACTGCCCAACCTCAGTGATCTGATAATCGTGTTGATGAGCAAGCAGGGAGTGAGAAGAAGGATGAAAATACTCATCTCAGTATTTCTCCCTTCCAGAGGGTGGAGGAAGAGATGCTCCATCCTCTTTATAGGACCTGAGGGGAGGCAAAGAGAGAAGACAAGGAAGAGAGATCAGAAGTAAGCCTGGGAAATAGCATGCGATGGAGAAAAAGATGGGAGCATTTCCCTCTTCCCCACACCCCCGGAAAATGTCAAAATGAAAACAGTTGAGAAACGCAGAGCTGTAAAGGAGGTTTTCAGTGCAAAGTGAAGGCCAAATTTTGGGATACAGAGGGAATTTATTTGTAGGTAAATGGGAAAAGAAAGGGAAAGGATAGGAGGTCGCTATTACCACACTGTTTCGGTGGATCTCTACAGCCTGGAAAAGGTGAATTGAGGATGTCAGTGTTCCTGGAAAGAGTTACATGGTGTGCATGTGCCAAGCCTTGGCGGACAGGCACTGGGGAGAAAGGGGGACTCTGCTCGGGCTTCCTGCAGACAATGGCTGATGGAAAGGACCTTCTCCAATTCCAAGCATCATTGTTTGTTTTGTTCTTTTTTTTAAGCACAGAAAAATGTAATAATCAAGGATATCTCGAGATAAAGAGCTGGCAACATCTAATTGGCGCTGTGTTGCTGAGAGAAAAATTTCTTTGAGGAAAGAAGATCTGTTGTGTTTTCTTTTCCCTCTTCTCAATATCCTGACACTGCACCCTCTACCTTCAGTAAAATTTTATCTGCCTTGTGCTTGTTCTTAAAATTTATTAAATAGATTGGATTAATCTTTTAATTTTTAAATTTTAATTACTAGATTCCCAAAATGATCTGAATTATGAATTTTAAATGTTTACCCATGCCCTGAAAAATGCAAGGTAAAAATGCATGAAACCTAGAGAATCTGCGTGAGTTGCCATCAGGAGTGGGATCTCAGGACTGGACCCATTTCCCACCCATACCTCCAAATGCTGTGTTAGAGCCAAAGAAGGGCTCGATGGTCTGCTTACCTGTTGTCTGGCCTTTTATAAGCTTCCTCCTAATACCAAATCTTATAGTAACGCCTTAGTTTTAATTCTGCCTTGATATTCACACTCCCTGGAATATTTTCATGGACAATTCAATTTTTATAGGGCCAATTAGCGTGAAGAAGGGGGACCTGTACCTCCTCAATTCAGAAAGACAAATCAATAGGAAAAGAGGTAATGCTAGAGAACAGAGCCAAAAAACAGTTTAGCAACCAATATTAATGATAGGATAGCTGTTCATGGAGAACTAGAGTCATCCATAACCCTAAGAAATGGGTAGACCCATGAGTGAGTTTTACCTACCGGCTGTTGTAGCCGGGGCAAAAATTCTCCAGTGCACTCAATGCCCTACGTTCAGTAAAATCTTGATTTCTGAAGAAAGCTCTTGATTTCCTGAGCACATCTATGTAAAATAACACCATCAAAGCATTTATTTTAAATGAAAAGAGTAATAAAGTGAGATACGGTATTAAAGGCAATTGTGTATATAAAAGGCAAACTGTGCTGATTTTGGTTAAATTATAAAAAGTTAACACCTGAAATATGAATGTGATGAAGGCACTTAGAGTTCACAAAGTTCCCTCATGTAGGTGATCTCACCTGTGGTTTATGAGGATGCTGTGAGAGAGGCAGGGCAGGGATTGCTATCAGATTTTTCTTTTTCTTTTTTTTTTTTTAAATTTTTAAAAAAATTTATTTGAGAGAGAGAGAGAGAGATCACAAGTAGGCAGGGAGGCAGGCAGAGAGAGAGGGGGAAGCAGGCTCCCTGCCAAGCAGAGAGCCTGATGCGGGACTCGATCCCAGGACCCTGAGATCATGACCCGGGCCGAAGGCAGAGGCTTAAGCCACTGAGCCACCCAGGTGCCCCTATCAGATTTTTCTTTTTTCTCTTTTCTTTTTCTTTCTTTCTTGCTGTCAGATTGTTCAGTGACACTCAGTGCCTTGCTTAAGATCACATGATTTATGTGGAGCATAATTATGACAACGGACTTTGGTTCCCTACTCCAAAGTTCTCTGATTCATGAGAGCCACAGTTTTGGCTCTGGCTTCTGGGCTTTGGGCAAGATTCTACCCAACTCTACCTAGATGTTGTCTAATTGATTCATTGATCCTACATTAGAGACTTTTGGGAAGTGGATTCAACACAATGTTAAGTGCTGTTTTTGGCTTTGGTGCAAATGTCCATTCTCATATCTAACGGCTATTTTTTCTTGTTTGTTTTTGTTTTCTGCTGCAATTTAAAATCAATTTCTCTAATTTTGCCTTGATACACCCCGTTTTGCTTCCTAAAAGATAGCTGATTCTATTTCAAACATCACTCCCAATTCTTGAATTATGTAGCTCCTGTACCTTGTTTCTCTCTCTCTCTCTTTCTTTTTAGTTTTTTTTTTTTTAAATGTATTTATTTGACAGAGAGAGATCACAATCAGGCAGGCAGAGATAGAGGAGGAAGCAGGCTCCCCGCCTAGCAGGGAGCCCAATGCGGGACTCGATCCCAGGACCCTGAGATCACGACCTGAGCCAAAGGCAGAGGCTTTAACCCACTGAGCCAACCGGGCGCCCCCTGCACGTTGTTTCTACTCCAAATTCTCTACCTGCTTCATCCTTAAATAGATCTTATAATGATCATTCAAGTAAAACCCCATTGTAACCAATATCAGCAATAACATACAATTGACACGTTTAAAAACGTTCTTTGACTTGGAGGTCAAGATAGTGAACGGGAGGTTAGTTCCTTCTTTGAGAAGATTATTATTAATTTTAAAGTTTTTTTAAAGAGTTAATTAATTTATTTGACAGAGAAAGAGAGAGCAGCAGAGGGGGAGGGAGGAGCAGACTCCCCACTGAACAGGGAACCCAACGCAGGGCTTGATCCCAAGACCCCAGGATCATGACCTGAGCCAAAGGCAGACTCTCAACCCCCTGAACCACCCAGGCACCCATCTCTGAGCAAATTATTTAAGCTTTTTTACCCTCCTCTCCTTCTCGAAGAAATGAAGATAACCGTGCAAATGCCATTGGCCTTGCCTAGTGATGAAAAGCAAGTAGTCAAGCCCGAACTGCTTCGTAAATCATAAGGAGCTCTAAAAATGAAGTTTCCACCTAATATAATGAAGTCCTTGCATATCTGGGTATATATGTGCTGCTGAAGTGAACCCCATTATCTGGGTGAAAAGATGCTTTTTGAGAGTCTGGGTTAGAGAGCGGTTTCCTAAAGTTTTTGTGGCTGATGAGAAGCAGGAAGGTGGAGGGGAGAAAGCCTGAGCTGTGGGTCAGACAGACCACTGGGACTCTGGCCCCGTCCCTTCCTATCTGCAGGGCTTTGGAGACGTCTCTGCACCTAAAATGTCAGGATGCTATCTCAGGACTGTTGGGAGGAGGGAATGCATATAAATGGCACTGAATAAGAGGTAGCTCTACCTGTCACCCTGTTTTGTATATGTTTTGGACCCTGGGTTTCCTTTAATATAATTGTGCAAGTGGTGCTACTGTAGATCACAACAGATTTCTTACAAGAGAAATTCTGTATAACATGCCACTTCTGGGCCTCAGCCTTAAGACCATGGAATGCTTCTTCTATGGCCCTTCTTTTCCTTTTTAAAAAATATTTATTTGGGTTGAGAGAGAGAGAGAGACAGAGTGAATGCCAGGAGAGAGACACAGGAGGAGGGAGAGACTCTTCAAGCAGATTCCTCACTGAGTGAACCAGACTCAGGGCTTGATCCCAGGATTTTGACCTAAACTGAAGACAAAATAAAACCAAGAGCCAGATGCCTAACTGACTGAGACTCCCAGGGGCCCTTATGTTCCCTCTTTTTAACCTGAGATTTTTTTTTTTTATTTTTTATAAACATATATTTTTATCCCCAGGGGTACAGGTCTGTGAATCGCTAGGTTTACACACTTCACAGCACTCACCATAGCACATACCCTCCTCCCCAGTATCCATAACCGCATCCCCCCTCTCCCAACCCCCCTCCCCCCATCAACCCTCAGTTTGTTTTGTGAGATTAAGAGTCACTTATGGTTTGTCTCCCTCCCAATCCCATCTTGTTTCATTTACCCTAAAGATACAAACGTAGTGATCCGAAGGGGCACGTGCACCCGAATGTTTATAGCAGCAATGCCTACAATAGCCAAACTATGGAAAGAACCTAGATGTCCATCAACAGATGAATGGATAAAGAAGATGTGGTATATATACACAATGGAATACTATGCAGCCATCAAAAGAAATGAAATCTTGCCATTTGCGATGACGTGGATGAAACTAGAGGGTATCATGCTTAGCGAAATAAGTCAATCGGAGAAAGACAACTATCATATGATCTCCCTGATATGAGGGAGAGGAGATGTAACCTGAGATTTTGAACCTACTTCATTTACACAGAAGAGAACAATAACAAGAAGTAACAGAGTAGAAGGAACCTCTGCTCCGTGAATGGGTACAAGCTAATTCTCGCTAGTTTTCCACTGGTTCTCACCTCCGTGGTTCTGTAAGATACACTAATTTCTTTCCACATTAAAAAAAAATATTTTATTTATTTATTTGACAGAGAGAGAAATCACAAGCAGGCAGAGGCAGGCAGAGAGAGAGGGGGAAGCAGTCTTCCCGCTGAGTGAGGAGCCTGATGCGGGGCTAGATCCCAAGACCCAGAGATTGTGACCCAAGCTGAAGGCAGAGGCCTAACCCACTGAGACACCCAGGCATTTTTTATTGTATCTCTTTGTTACAGATACTCAGAACAGAGGAAATGTCTTACCATGTTACAATTTAGAATGAAGATACTTTATTTAGACATTTTTATATGTAGATAACTTTTCCAGAAACCTGTTAAATAATAGCAAGCAAGTGGTTTATATGATTTTAATGTTTCAGAAATGTTTTATTGGTGTATTTTAGCATTTTTAAAACGTGCATATACAGTCATTATTCTAAAAGCTAGACTTATGGCTTTATTAATGTAGAAAATTGCTCTGGACAACTTTACTTGGTGAAGTTGTAATAAAAACATAATAATGATAAAAATACAATAAATAAAAATATAATGATGATAATGATTAAATCCCATATTTCCCTGGATTTTGTTTTTCAGAACATGAAGCATTCACATGTACTCTTTGCATGCTGTTGTTAACACCCTGGATTGTATATCATGATCCCTCTTGCTTAGAAGAAGGAGTGGGGCTGAACACTGGGTGGCCTGCCCAGAGCAGTGCAGTCTGTATGTATGGGGCTGAAACTCAGGTTTCACACCACCAGATTCTATTGGCAACAACCATCTTGGTTCTGAAAGTTTATGTAGGAGAGACTTGAATCTTAGGACCTCATGATTTCTTACATTATTTCCCATTAAAAATTGGCCTAGCCTCTGAGTTACTTTTTCCAAGCTAGCTCTGTACATGGGGGAGGGGGAGGTCAAGTTCTAGCGATCAGAAAAATGGCACATTTACTTTGAATTAATCCATTCTGTTATTCAGTAAATATCAGATACCCATTATTTAGGAGAAAAAAATGAATCAGACACATTCTCTCTCTGTTTTATTTGGGGAGTTTCTATATACCAGTGCCTTCCACAGAATAGATGGTCAATGAATACCTGGGACGTAAATTATGGAGAGGCTAATGGGGTGTGCAGGTGGTATAGATGGCTTGTTGTGTAGACACCATGGGTAAAAATTTCCACATATTATCTCATTTTATTTACACATCAATTCCACGAAAGGGATCCATTATTCAAACTATACAAATAAAAAGGCTGATGTTCAGAAGGGTGACTTCCAAGTTACACAGCTACTAAATGACAGAGTCAAGATTTGAACCTGATCCCGCTCCCAGAGTGGAACGATGGGACTTCCTCTTCCCCGGCGCGACCATCCTAAAGCCAAGATCTGAAATGCCCTTCCTCCGTAAAGGCAAAACAAGGCTGCTCTTTCTTCTAATCACTGCTCTGTAATTTATATTCTTAGACTGCAACAAAATGTCCAGATTCATTTCCTGTAGGGCACCTACGCTTCTCACCATGCTTGCTAATCAAAGAGACAGTATTGCGAAAATAACCAGGCCCTGTTAGCAGTCTTTTCCTCTGATCCTGCTAGCTCTCCTCTCCACTTCTCCATTTTCCAAGGCCGGGCTCTTGTTTTTATAACAGCCTCTATTATACAAGACTGGATGTATGGGCAGAGGACACGTGTCACAAGCTGGCTTACAGCGTGGCTTAGGATTCAGATTCTGTCTCTGGCAGCCAAGGTCATTTTGAACCCTTCTTCCTTATTTCAGCCATTTTTACTAGGCACTCTCAGTTCTAACTGGCTAACCCCCCCATATATATTTTATAACAGTTTTATTGATGTGTAATTCACATACCATAAAATTCACCCTTTTAAAGTGTGTCATTCAGTGATTTTGAGTATATTCACACAGTTGTGAAGCCATTACTACTACTAACTTTATGTTTTCATCAATCCAAGAAGAAACTGTATTAGCAGTCACACATTCTTTTCTTCTCTCTACGTCCCTACGTCACCCTTCCCCCAACCAATAGTCCACAGATGTCCCTGTGGAATGGTATAATTTGTGGTCCTTGGTGCTTTGGTGACTGGTTTCTCTGACTTCTCTTGTTTTCAAGGTTCACTCATGTCATACCATGAATCAACCCTTCCTTCTTTTCTGTGTCCAGATAAAATTAGATCACATGGATGCACCACATGCTTTGTTTATCCATTCTTCAAGTGATGGACATTTGGATTGTTTTCATTTTTAGGTTATTATACATAATGCTGCTATAAACATCAGTTTCTGTACAAGTATGTGTTTTCATTTCTCTTGGGTGGACGTCTAAAATGTAGATATGACCTATTATCTGTATATTAGGAGTGTGATCGCCAAGTCATCTGGTAACTCTTAGGTTGAACATGTTGAGGAACGGCCAGACTGTTTCCAAAATGTCTGCATCCTCCCAGCAGTGTCTGAGGGCTCCAAAGAATGTTGATATATTCTGGAGGACACTTGTTACTGTCTGTTTGTTCTGTTTGTTTGGGTTTGCTTTTAGTCATCTTAGGGGTTGTGACGTGGTATCTCATTGTGGATTTGAATTACATTTCCTAGTCCTAATGATGTACGTCGTTATTTCATGTGCTTGTTGACCATTTATTTATCTTCTTTGCAGAAATGTCTGTTCAAATCCTGTGCTCAATTTTTAATGAGGTTGTTTGTCTTTATGTTAGTCCATTGTAAATGTTCTTTATATATTCTGAAAAAAAATACCTTACCTGGGTATAAGTCACTTATATGATATATTCGTATTTGTAAGTATTGTCTCCTGTTTTGTGGATTGTTTTTTCTCTTAACAATACACTTGAAAGTACACATTTAAATTTAATGTAATTGTTGATAGAATTGGGTTTGTGTCATTCGCTATTTTCTTTCTCTTTACTCTCTGTTCTTTGTTTCTACTGTATTCTATTCCTGCTTTGTTTGAATTAATTCAGTATTTATGTGATTTCATTTTATTTCTTTTATTGCCTTATTATCTATACTTCTTTTTGTTTTTAGTTGTTGGTCTATTATTTACAACATCATCTTTAACTCATCATACTCTAATTTTAAACATTTTTATACCAGGTAACATATAATGCAAAAACTTCACAGTATTGCCTCATTTTCCCACTGATTATTCTGTGCTATTGTTTTCATAGTTTTCACTTCTGCATATGTCATAAACTCAAATACACTATTTTTGTTTTAAATAATCAGTTATTTGGAAAAAATAAAACTCTTTTCCATGCTTTGTATTTACCCACACTTTTCCCAGTTTTTGCACTCCTTATTTCTCCTTGAGTGAGTTTCTATCTAGTATCATTTTCTTTCAAAATTTTGTTTAACATTCTTGTAGCACTAGTCTCAAGTGAAGAATTCTCTCAGATTTGTTTGTCTGAAAAGCTGTTTATTTTCCTGCCATTTCTGAATGCTTTTTCACGAGGTATAGAATTTTGACAGTTTTTGTTGTTGTTGGTTTGTTTGTTTGTTTTCAGCTTTCATACTTTAAAGATGTCATTCTGTTGTCTTTTGGTTTGCATTTTTTTCTAATTGGAAGTTAGTAGTGATTTTTGCTTTTGATACCCCATACATTATGTTTTTTTTCTTCTGGCCATTTTAAGATTTTCTCTTCATCATTGCTTTTCAGTCATTTGATTATCATATGTCTTTTTTAAGTTTATATTTTTGTTTATTTGAGTAATCTCTACACCTAATGTAGGACTTGAACTTATGACCCTGAGATCAAGAGTTGCATGCACCCCCAGGCTGAGCCAGCCAGGCACCCCCATACTCAACTTTTTGAAGCTTTTTTTCCCCCTTTGCAGAGTAGGTCTAGAGTATTAGCCTTCATTTAGAACTAACTTAGACCTAAAATTGAGGCATGATCTTTCATGTATATCTTCTGACTGTTTCAGGTCTTCAGTGATATCTCTCTACTCTATCTGGTAGTAATGCATGCTCCCAAACTTGTGCGAATTATGGGAATTTTTCAACTTCTATTTGTCCTGTAGTTGTTCTTTGTGATGGCGTTTTATGGAGTTTCATCCTATGCATAAACAGCTTAGTATTCTGCTAGAAGACTTAAGGTGACTTAAGGAGATTTCAGGATCTCTCTTTGTGTCTCTTTCTCTCTCTCTGTAGCTCCCTCTTCTCAACTGCTCTATCTGCAATTTCTTTCCTCCTTCTTTCCTTCCTCCCTCCCTCCCTCCTTCTTACCTTCCTTCCTTCCTCCCTTCCCTTCCATTTCTTTCCCTTCCCTTATCTTATCTTCTCTCTCAGTAGGCTCTACACCCAGTGTGGAGCCCAGTGCAGGACTTGAACTCACCACCCTGAAGTCAAGACCTGAACTGAAATCAAGAGTCAGACACTTAACCCACAGAGCCACCCAGGCACCCCACTATCCACAATTTCTATTTCTCTCAGGCTTTCTGAATTGTAATTTGCATTTTTCTAAATCATAAAGATCATTATTTTGAGCCATAGGCCCTCTTATTTGTGCATTATCTGGAAAACATGTATTACAAGATAATACGTGCATACTGAGAAGAGAATCTTGTATTTACTGTGCAACGACCCTATCACATACTGTGTTATTTAAAATATTAATTATTACCATAATCATAAGTCATAATTATCCCATTTTAAATATGAAGAAACTAAGTTTCAAGTTAGACAACTTGAAAGCAAATTCATGTTTATTCACTAAGTGTTACATTTACTGAGTAGCTACTAAGTGTCAGGTTTCTAGAGGCAGCTATTATGTATTAATGAACCAAACAAGCATGGGTCCTTCTTGTAAAAGGGTTATTGGACTGGTGGGAAGCCTGGTAATAAATAAGCAAGCATACAGGTGTCTATGTAGATATTATACTAAGAGCCATGAAAGAGACAAAGATGCCATTGAATAATTCTGATGGGGACCTTGAAGGAAAAGTGGGGACCTGAGTGGGCAAGGTGGAAAATATGGTTGACATTTGAAACACTTAAGGAGACTGAAAGGAATCTAATGAGCTAGCCATGTGTGAAGAATAGATAAAAATATTTCTGGCAGAGGGTATGATAGTCTTTGAGGAAAGAACCTTGTGTGTTCAAGGAACTGAAAAGGGACAAAAAGGCTGAGGACTATGGGATGAGGGGAGAGTGACCTCAACTGAGGATAGGAAGGAGTGCCTGGGTGGCATGTCTGTTGAGTGTCTGACTTGATTTTGGCTCAAGTCACAGTCTCAGGGTCATGAGATAGAGCCACACATCAGGCTCCATGCTAAACGTGGAGCATGCTTAAAATTCTTTCCTTCTCCCTCCTTCAGAACCCCCTCCAACCCACTGATGTGCTCACTCTCTTTTAAAAAAAAATGAATAAATAAAAAATAGTCAACTAAGGTTAGAGAGTTGGGTAGGAGTCTGATCAAGCAAGGTTTGTAAGGAGTAGAAACTTTGGTAAATTATTTGGAAAATGTAAATGTGAGTTATATTTTCCTTAGCTTATCTACTATGTGGAACATAGCATTTAGGGGGACAAGAGTCAGAGCTTCATTTAAGGTTGTGGAAATTGACAAAAGTGGGCAGATGCCGAAGATACTTGAAAAGAGAAATTGTGAGACCTGATGGAATTTGGGATGACAGAGGATAAGTCAAGCTCAAGCTCTATCTTGAGCAAATGCAGTGTTCATTCTGCTATATTCTGAGATGAGAGATACTGAAAGAGAAGCGGACATGGATGACAGAGGAGGGCACTGAAACACTCAAGTTGGAATATGCTGACTTTTTGGTAATCATAAGATCTCAAAGTGGAGATAGCCAGAAAACACAGAGAAACAGTGTTGGATGAGACTATAAATGAGGATCTGTTAACACAGAGATGGTATTAAAAACCATATGAGGGAGGAGTCAAGATGGCGGAGAAGTAGCAGCTGAGACTACTTCAGGCAGCGGAGATCAGCTAGATAGCTTATCTGAAGATTGCAAACACCTACAAATCCAACAGGAGGTCGAAGAGAAGAAGAACAGCAATTATAGAAACAGAAAATCATCCACTTTCTGAAAGGTAGGACTGGCGGAGAAGGGAATCCAAAGCGACGGGAAGATAGACTGCGGGGGGGGGGGGGGATGGCTCCCGGCAAGCGGCGGAGCAACAGAGCACAAAATCAGGACTTTTAAAAGTCTGTTCTGCTGAGGGACATCGCTCCAGAGGCTAAACTGGGGTGAAGCCCATGCGGGGTCAGCATGGCCTCAGGTCCCGCAGGGTCACAGAAGGATCGGGGGTGTCTGAGTGTCGCAGAGCTTGCAGGTATCAGAATGGGGACACTGGCTACAGAGACAGAGCCGAGGAGTGAGCTCACAGCTCAGGGCTACCTTGAATTGGTAGCAGGCTCAGTGAGCTTGGAGCACAGCCAGAGGCCAGGGAGATGGGAGTAATTGGGTGCTGTTCTCGGAGGGCGCACTGAGAAGTGGGGCCCCAGGCTCTCGGCTCCTCGAGGCTGGTGACTGGGAGGCCGCCATCTTCATTCCCGTCCTCTGGAACTCTTCAGAAAGCACTCCAGGAACAAAAGCTCCTGAAAGCAAACCCGAGTGGATTACTCAGCCCAGCCCCTGGTAAGGGCGGTGCAATTCCGCCTGGGGCAAAGACACTTGAGAATCACTACAACAGGCCCCTCCCCTAGAAGATCAACAAGAAATCCAGCCAGGACCAAGTTCACCTACCAAGGAGTGCAGGTTCAATACCAAGGAGAGCGGTGCAATTCCAGAGGAGGAGAAAGCAAAGCATGGAACTCATGGCTTTCTCCCCCATGATTCTTTAGCCTTGCAGTTAATTTAATTTTTTTTCTTTTTCAATTTTTTTTCTTCTGCTAGATTTTTTTTAACTTTTACCCTTTTCTTTTTTAACATTTTTAACTATTTTATCTAATATATATATATATTTTTTTTCTTTCCTTTTTATATTTTTTCTTTATTCATTTTTTTTTAAATTTTTTTTTCTGAACCTCTTTTTATCCCCTTTCTCCCCCCCACAAGTTGGGATCTCTTCTGATTTGGTTAAAGCATATTTTCCTGGGGTCTTTGCCACCTTTTTAGCATTTTACTTGCACCTTCATATAGTCTTATCTGGACAAAATGACAAGGCGGAAAAATTCACAACAAAAAAAAGAACAAGAGGCAGTACTGAAGGCTAGGGACCTACTCAATACAGACATTGGTAATATGTCAGATCTAGAGTTCAGAATGACGGTTCTCAAGGTTCTAGCCGGGCTCGAAAAAGGCATGGAAGATATTAGAGAAACCCTCTTGGGAGATATAAAAACCTTTTCTGGAGAAATAAAAGAACTAAAATATAACCAAGTTGAAATAAAAAAAGCTATTAATGAGGTGCAATCAAAAATGGAGGCTCTCACTGCTAGGATAAATGAGGCAGAAGAAAGAATTAGCAATATAGAAGACCAAATGACAGAGAATAAAGAAGCTGAGCAAAAGAGGGACAAACAGCTACTGAACCACGAGGGGAGAATTCGAGAGATAAGTGACACCATAAGACGAAACAACATTAAAATAACTGGGATTCCAGAAGAAGAGGAAACAGAGAGGGGAGCAGAAGGTATGTTGGAGAGAATTATTGGAGAGAATTTCCCTAATATGGCAAAGGGAACAAGCATCAAAATCCAGGAGGTGCAGAGAACCCCCCTCAAAATCAATAAGAATAGGTCCACACCCCGTCACCTAATAGTAAAATTTACAAGTCTTAGTGACAAAGAGAAAATCCTGAAAGCAGCCTGGGAAAAGAAGTCTGTAACGTAAAATGGTAGAAATATTAGATTGGCAGCAGACTTATCCACAGAGACCTGGCAGGCCAGAAAGAGCTGGCATGATATATTTCAGAGCACTCAACGAGAAAAACATGCAGCCAAGAATACTATATCCAGCTAGGCTATCATTGAAAATAGAAGGAGAGATTAAAAGCTTCCAGGACAAAGAAAACCTGAAAGAATTTGCAAACACCAAACCAGCTCTACAGGAAATATTGAAAGGGGTCCTCTAAGCAAAGAGAGAGCCTAAAAGTAGTAGATCAGAAAGGAACAGAGACAATATACAGGAACAGTCACCTTACAGGCAATACAATGGCACTAAATTCATATCTCTCAATAGTTACCCTGAATGTTAATGGGCTAAATGCCCCAATCAAAAGACACAGGGTATCAGAATGGATAAAAAAACAAAACCCATCTATATGTTGCCTACAAGAAACTCATTTTAAACCCGAAGACACCTCCAGATTTAAAGTGAGGGGGTGGAAAACAATTTACCATGCTAATGGACACCAGAAGAAAGCAGGAGTGGCAATCCTTATATCAGATCAATTAGATTTTAAGCCAAAGACTATAATAAGAGATGAAGAAGGACACTATATCATACTCAAAGGATCTGTCCAACAAGAAGATCTAACAATTTTAAATATCATGCCCCTAACGTGGGAGCAGCCAACTATATAAACCAATTAATAACAAAATCAAAGAAACACATCAACAATAATACAATAATAGTAGGGGACTTTAACACTCCCTTCACTGAAATGGACAGATCATCCAAGCAAAAGCTCAACAAGGAAATCAAGGCCTTAAATGACACACTGGACCAGATGGACATCACAGATATATTCAGAACATTTCATCCCAAAGCAACAGAATACACATTCTTCTCTAGTACACATGGAACATTCTCCAGAATAGATCACATCCTCGGTCCTAAATCAGGTCTCAACCGGTATCAAAAGATTGGGATCATTCCCTGCATATTTTCAGGCCACAATGCTCTGAAGCTAGAACTCAATCACAAGAGGAAATTTGGAAAGAACCCAAATACATGGAGACTAAACAGCATCCTTCTAAAGAATGAATGGGTCAACCAGGAAATTAAAAAAGAATTGAAAAAATTCATGGAAACAAATGATAATGAAAACACAACGGTTCAAAATTTGTGGGACACAAAAAAAGGCAGTGCTGAGAGGAAAATATATAGTGGTACAAGCCTTTCTCAAGAAACAAGAAAGGTCTCAGGTACACAACCTAACTCTAAACCTAAAGGAGCTGGAGAAAGAACAAGAAAGAAAGCCTAAACTCAGCAGGAGAAGAGAAATGATAAAGATCAGAGCAGAAATCAATGAAATAGAAACCAAAAACAGACAAACAAACAAACAATAGAACAAATCAATGAAACTAGGAGCTGGTTCTTTGAAAGAATTAATAAGATTGATAAACCCCTGGCCAGACTTATCAAAAAGAAAAGAGAAAGGACCCAAATCAATAAAATCATGAATGAAAGAGGAGAGATCACAACTAACACCAAAAAAATACAGACAATTATAAGAACATACTATGAGCAACTCTACGCCAACAAATTTGACAATCTGGAAGAAATGGATGCATTCCTAGAGACATATAAACTACCACAACTGAACCAGGAAGAAATAGAAAACTTGAATAGACCCATAACCAGTAAGGAGATTGAAACAGTCATCAAAAATCTCCAAACAAACAAAAGCCCAGGGCCAGACAGCTTCCCAGGAGAATTCTACCAAACATTTAAAGAAGAACTAATTCCTAGTCTCCTGAAACTGTTCCAAAAAATAGAAATGGAAGGAAAACTTCCAAACTCATTTTATGAGGCCAGCATCACCTTGATCCCATAACCAGACAAGGATCCCATCAAAAAGAGCACTGCAGACCAATATCCTTGATGAACACAGATGCAAAAATTCTCACGAAAATACTAGCCAATAGGATTCAACAGTACATTAGTAAAGGATTATTCACCACGACCAAGTGGGATTTATTCCAGGGCTGCAAGGTTGGTTCAACATCTGCAAATCAATCAATGTGATACAACATATTAATAAAAGAAAGAACAAGAATCATATGATACTCTCCATAGATGCTGAAAAAGCATTTGACAAAGTACAGCATCCCTTCCTGATCAAAACTCTTCAAAGTGTAGGGATAGAGGGCACATACCTCAATATTATCAAAGCCGTCTATGAAAAACCCACCGCAAATATAATTCTCAATGGAGAAAAACTGAAAGCTTTTCCACTAAGGTCAGGAACACAGCAGGGATGTCCATTATCACCACTTCTATTCAACATAGTACTAGAAGTCCTAGCCTCAGCAATCAGACAACAAAAGGAAATTAATGGCATCCAAATCAGCAAAGAAGGAGTCAAACTATCACTCTTTGCAGATGATATGATACTTATGTGGAAAACCCAAAAGACTCCACTCTAAAAGTGCTAGAACTTGTACAGGAATTCAGTAGAGTGTCAGGATATAAAATCAATGCACAGAAATCAGTTGCATTTCTCTACACCAACAACAAGACAGAAGAAAGAGAAATTAAGGAGTCCATCCCATTTACAATTGCACCCAAAACTATAAGATACCTAGGAATAAACCTAACCAAAGAGGCTAAGAATCTATACTCAGAAAACTATAAAGTACTCATGAAAGAAATTGAGGAAGACACAAAGAAATGGAAAAATGTTCCATGCTCCTGGATTGGAGGAATAAATATTGTGAAAATGTCTATGCTACCTAAAGCAATCTACACATTTAATGCAATTCCTATCAAAATACCATCCATTTTTTTTCAAAGAAATGGAACAAATAATCCTAAAATTTATATGGAACCAGAAAAGACCTCGAATAGCCAAAGGAATATTGAAAAAGAAAGCCAAAGTTGGTGGCATCACAATTCCGGACTTCAAGCTCTATTACAAAGCTGTCATCATCAAGACAGCATGGTACTGGCACAAAAACAGACACATAGATCAATGGAACAGAATAGAGAGCCCAGAAATAGACCCTCAACTCTATGGTCAACTCATCTTCGACAAAGCAGGAAAGAATGTCCAATGGAAAAAAGACAGCCTCTTCAATAAATGGTGTTGGGAAAATTGGACGTCCACATGCAGAAAAATGAATTTGGACCATTTCCTTACACTACACACAAAAATAGACTCAAAATGGATGAAGGACCTCAATGTGAGAAAGGAATCCATCAAATCCTCGATGAGAACACAGGCAGCAACCTCTTCGACCTCAGCCGCAGCAACATCTTCCTAGGAACATCCCCAAAGGCAAGGGAAGCAAGGGCAAAAATTAACTATTGGGATTTCATCAAGATCAAAAGCTTTTGCACAGCAAAGGAAACAGTTAACAAAACCAAAAGACAACTGACAGAATGGGAGAAGATATTTGCAAACGACATATCAGATAAAGGGCTAGTGTCCAAAATCTATAAAGAACTTAGCAAACTCAACACCCAAAGAACAAATAATCCAATCAAGAAATGGGCAGAAGACATGAACAGACATTTCTGCAAGGAAGACATCCAGATGGCCAACAGACACATGAAGAAGTGATCCATATCACTCGGCATCAGGGAAATACAAATCAAAACCACAATGAGATACCACCTCACACCAGTCGGAATAGCTAAAATTAACAAGTCAGGAAATGACAGATGCTGGTGAGGATGCGGAGAAAGGGGAACCCTCCTACACTGTTGGTGGGAATGCAAGCTGGTGCAACCACTCTGGAAAACAGCATGGAGGTTCCTCAAAATGTTGAAAATAGAACTACCCTATGACCCAGCAATTGCACTGCTGGGTATTTACCCTAAAGGTACAAACGTAGTGATCTGAAGGGGCACGTGCACCCGAATGTTTATAGCAGCAATGTCTACAATAGCCAAACTATGGAAAGAACCTAGATGCCCATCAACAGATGAATGGATAAAGAAGATGTGATATATATACACAATGGAATACTATGCAGCCATCAAAAGAAATGAAATCTTGCCATTTGCGATGACGTGGATGGAACTAGAGGGTATCATGCTTAGCGAAATGAGTCAATCAGAGAAAGACAACTGTCATATGATCTCCCTGATATCAGGAAGTGGAGATGCAACATGGGGGGTTAAGGGGGTAGGAGAAGAATAAATGAAAAAAGATGGGATTGGGATGGAGACAAACCATAAGTGACTCTTAATCTCACAAAACAAACTGAGGGTTGCTGTGGGGAGGGGGGTTAGGAGAAGGGGGGTGTGGTTATGGACATTGGGGAAGGTATGTGCTATGGTGAGTGCTGTGAAGAGTGTAAATCTGGCGATTCACAGACCTGTACCCCTGGGGATAAAAATATATTATAGGTCTATAAAAAATTAAAAAAAAACCCATACGAATGGATGAGCTCAGCTAAATTATGTAGAAAGAAATGAGAAGAACAAAGAATCTAGGATCTAGTGCTCATCAACTATGACTTTTAGAGGTGAAGTAAAGGTGAAGCCACCTTCAGAAGACACCAAATAGGAACAACAGTAGTGATAGAAAGAAAGCCAAATAGAGAGACTGACACAAAGCCAAGAGAGCATTTATAAGGAAGGAAATGAGATAAGGAAGGAGAACTGACAGTCAGTTCCAGTCTTTGATAACCTCGGCAGTCACAGTTTCTGGGGTATGGGGGCAGATCAGAGTGGGTTGAAGACTTAGTGGGAGGAAGAATGTGGAGAAAGAACACAGGCAATATCTGTGAGCACTTTTCCCCTGAAGAGGAGTGGGGAGGATAGTTATTTTAGGATGAGAGGAAACAGGGAATTTCTGTAGGCTGAATTATTCCAGCAAAGAGGAATAAAGTTTGATGTTGCAAAAGGAGGAAACCACGTGGGTAGGAGTAGAATCTGAGGAGAGCTGAGAGAGGAGATTCAGCACCTATGTGGAAGGGCAAGCCTGTCAAAACCAGATCAAATTCTTCCTGCATAATCAGAAGGAGGAGAGAAGGAATAGGAGCAGATATACGTGGTTTCAGAGATGTAGTGACTGGCCATCAGGTGCTCCTGGGGGCCTGTTTAGAGTTTCTAGATGTTCTATGCGTGGGCTCATCATCTGAGTACGAGGGGCAGGGGAAGGAGAGGTGTGTCCTAGTAGAAGAGGGGAGGGTGGAGAAGGCAGGAAGCAGTCCTTTTGGAGGCCCCAGAAGCACGGAGTTGATGTGCCCGAGAGTGTCGAGCGCATAACAAAATCTGAAGCCACAATTTAACGTGAAAAGATTTAGCCTATTTGGGTGATTTTTCTCCATCATTGTTAAGTCTCTCATACAGAGCCCAGAGAAAACGCTGATTTGAGTTAACACAGGACTGACTTCTGCTTTATTTGTTTTTATAGGAGATATGGCAGGGGATGGGGTCATGCATGGTAGCTCCAAAGTGTCTCCGTCAGCTGGGCTTGGAGGTTGTGTTACAGATCAGAGGAGTGGGTGCCGGAAGTGGGTCTTGTGGGTGGCTTGGGGCCATGGCAAATGTTTGGATGCTGCATCTTTGTTACAGCCGAGCTGTTTTCCCTTAGAGAGCTTATTTATTTGTTTATTATTTTATTTATTCATTAGAGAGAGAGGGTGAGTGTGTGAATGGGGGGAGGGGCAGTGAGAGAGGGGGAAGCAGACTCCACGCTGAGCACAGAGCCTGATGAGGGGCTGGATCCCAGGACCCCGAGATCATGACCTGAGCTAGAACTGAGAGCCCCTGACTTAACAGACTGAGTCACTCAGGGGCCCCAAGAGCATATTTATTTGGGGGTAGCTAGGAGGTGGGTTAAAGAAAATTCTTTAGCCCTCCCCACGCTACCTTTGGTTGTCCCCACTGTGAACAGAGGACTTAAGGGTTTATGTGAAGGTCTATGCTGAAGTGCTTATGTGTTTATGGCTCAAAGTGCTGTCTGCTTTCCTTTTATTAGATTTGTGAACTTGGATGTGATATTAACATATGAGCACCTCGTTTCCTCAAGAAGATGATGCTAATAAGAGCAACTTCACTTTGTGGCCGTTGCAAGGACTGAACATGTTAATACATAGAAAATGATCGGACTGGCTCCTAGGGTATGTGAGTGCTCAGTGCACGTCTCCTGCTAGTATTTCTGTTGTTGTTAGGATAGACCATGCCCTCTTAATAGGACAAGAAGGGAGGTGGATTATGAAGAAGAGTGATGGATAGTGAGCAAGCAGCAAGATCTTGTCCTGTGGGTCACCACAATGTAGCATTATTGTAGTGGAGAAGGTCAGTGGGATAAGAAGTTGGTATCAGAGAGCTGGCGAAATCAAGAGCGCCACGTTATCCATCTGATATTCTCAATGTCTGATGATGTTAAAAGGGAGAATGTGGGAGACTGTACTGTTGTTTTTAATTATGCAATGTCCTCCCTATGCTGGTATATATCCCTTATGTGTGCCATGCTTCCTCTTCGTGCTTCCCTGTGACAGGGACATAGTCCCTTGTCCTATTGTGCGAGGCATGGCCGTAGGACTTGCTGTGGTCAATGGAACAGGAACGCCAGTGCGTTAGCTCTGGTTGAGGGGCCGTGTTAAGATTCATCATATGGCTCTGCCATGACCCCTCCCCCTCCACCCCTGTTTTTTTTTGTTGTTTTGCCACAATCCCAGCATATTTCAGACGGGGCTGCTCCTTATGTCTAGATTTCAGACCTGTGGAGAAGACCTGCAGCTCACCTGCAGCCAACGTTTCCCATGAGAGAAAAATAAGCCTTGTTGTTTTCAGGTGCTGAGATGTTGGGGTTTGTGACTGCCACTTACCTCCTACGCATGTAAGAGCAATACATGGTGGGTGTGGAGTGGAGGGATTGGTCTTCGGACATAGAAGGACCTGAAAGGCCAAGGTTTGGAGAAGCGAGGGTCATTCACATGAATATTGAAATTGCCAAATATAATGACTAGAGTTAGGTTGCAAAGGGATGCTACAAACAGGGAGTTCAGGACTTCAAGGAATAAGGAGGACACGTTAACAGGATAGGGCTTGAAATAAAAAGCAAAACAGGATGATTTCTTACAGGAGGAGGCATTTTACAGGAGAAACAGAAATAGAGTTAGTATAAAGCATGAGAAGAGCTAATCCTACCTCCTGGTTTGCTGGTAGAAGGCGTATAAACTTCTGTTAAGATGGAGTTTGGGAAAGGTAGGGACTTTGGAATTATGGTTATTTTTTTTATTTTTTTAATTTATTTTTTATTTTTTATTTTTTTTTATTTTTTCAGCATAACAGTATTCATTATTATTTTTTTTTAATTTTTTAATTTTTTTCAGCATAACAGTATTCATTATTTTTGCACCACACCCAGTGCTCCATGCAATCCGTGCCCTCTACAATACCCACCACCTGGTGCCCCCAACCTCCCACCCCCACCCCTTCAAAATTCTCAGATCATTTTTCAGAGTCCATAGTCTCTCATGGTTCACCTCCCCTTCCAATTTCCCTCAACTCCCTTCTCCTCTCCATCTCCCCTTGTCCTCCATGCTATTTCTTATGCTCCACAAATAAGTGAAACCATATGATAATTGACTCTCTCTGCTTGACTTATTTCACTCAGCTGGAATTATGGTTATTTTTTAGTACATGCAGTACTAAAGAGAGGACGTGAAATGATACTGGGCCATGTGAGGAAGTTGACTGGTTACAGATCAAAAAGTCTCGATGGCAGTGAAGAAGGATTTAAGGGAACAAGAAGAGTGAAGGATGGGGTCAGACTAGCACAGGCAGAGAATATGTGATTCGGAGGGAGGATGATAAACCGCCTACACGGTCTGGTCTTCTAGTCATGACTGAGGTCATCAGAAGTAGGGGGGCTTCATGCAGTGGTCATGCCAGGAGACTGGTTCCAGGACCTTGGTCTTGAATGCTTCCTCTGGTACCACAGAAGTGTTCAGAGCAGAAGCTCTTTCACACCCTGGTCCACTTCAAAGGATGCCCAGTATGATTTAACTAAGAAGACAGAACTGGTTTTTATGGTTTTCCTTTATGTCTTTCTGGCCTCACACTCTCACCTCACCTCCAACCACTAGTCTCCCACAACCCAGTTTCTTCAGACTTTACCCTCCCATATAGCACCAAGTGGCCCAGAAACATTGTCTGTTTTGTCCAAATTCCCTCAACAATGTGACTTTGAAAAACCTTGTAGGTCTGTGTAAGAAATCTGTGTGGTCACAGAGTGTCTGATGTCCCTGATGTGACTCCATAGCTCTGTCTTGACAGGGCTTACTTTTCCAACTCTGGCATTCCCTAAGTAGAAAGACAGAATTTCAGGACCTCAAGAGATTTGATTAGAGGGATATTCATAGGTGTTCCATAATATTAATAAAATCATTTTATATATCATAGCATGTGATGTTTTGTACTTTCTTTTTCATTACAACGAGATTGCTTGCTAAAGTTGGGAGTATAAAAAAAAACCCACATTAATAATTAAACCAAAATGGGGGTAATTGCCCTTGCATGAGCAATTGCTAGTTTATTAAATTGCTTACTCTGAATATTGTTCCATGTTCGAACACTTAAGTAGCAGTCATTAAGACTGTCAAAATGATAGTTCCTATTTATTTAGCACCTTCTACACAGTGACCTCAAATAAGTAAATCAAACTGAGAGTACTTTATAGAAATAAACGTTGACCTTGAGATCTCTGAATGAATTTCTGCTTTGCTTATTTCACTTGGCTTATCTTATTGAAGCCGGGTCATTTTTGCATTGACAAAACTTTAATTCTGGTTGGCTTCCGTGTTTAACACAAAGAAATTGAATCTACAAACTTCAGGAGGATTTCAAGAGCAGAGGGAAGAAACTGGCCAATCTACCATATTCTAAAGGGGTGGGGGGTACTTTCTCTTAGCAGATCAAGAGCTTTGTAAGAAACTGTGGGAAGGGGCATCTGAGTGGCTCTGTGGGTTAAAGCCTCTGCCTTTGGCTCAGGTCATGATCTCAGGGTCCTGGGATCGAGCCCCGCATCGGGCTCTCTGCTCAGCAGGGAGCCTGCTTCCTCCTCTCTCTGCCTGCCTCTGCCTACTTATGATCTCTGTCTGTCAAATAAATAAATAAAGTCTTTAAAAAAAAAAAAAAAGAAAGAAACTGTGGGAAGCAGGTACCTTTTTCTACCGTGCCCCAGCTGAAATCTGCAAAAGGGGAAAAAAATGTGGTGATGATCATGATGATGGTGAGGAATAAACAGCCAAGAATGACAGCAGCCGTCAATATCAAGTGTCTCTGCTGTTCTAGATACTTTACGCTAATTTTCTGTCCTTCTCAAACACCCCCTGGAAAGTGGGCTTCTATCACTGCCATTTTGCAGGTGAGGGAGCTGAGCTCAATGGTAGCCTATCCTTGGGCCCCAAATCACACAACGTCTTGTACTGGCTGAATTAGATGCACAGGGGGAGCCGTCTCCCTTGCATGCTGACTCACAACCACAAAAATTTCCATCTCCTTTCTGGCACTTCTAGGTGTGATGAACTTTCCTCAACTCTTCGTGTCAGGGAAATAAACCATTGTCGCTCTTTAACAAAGTACTATTACAATTGTCATAATCATGATAAAGCGCTTTCATGCCCCTTATTTCTGTTGATGATACAAAAAGCCCGTGAGGAAGGTCTTACTGTTCCCATTAACACTGAAGCCCGCACGGCTCCCCGGCGATAGTGCTGGTAACTTAACTCCACAGTTGCCCTTGAGCCTCTCGAAGGACTTTTGTAGAGCAGATAGCAGTTACAGAGGATGCCTGCGCTTGTTATTTAATCTGAGTTTCTTGGTGCCTCTTGATAGAAATTTGTTCTACCTTATGAAGTTTATAAGATTTTATTACGATTCATCCAGAAACGACTGCTGATTCTTGTGGTATGATGTTTGATCCTTTTAGAAGTCTACCCGTCTCTGTTTGTCCAACACCACATAAATGGGGCCCCAAAGTGAGTGCCAACAACTCTGTCTTGGAAAATAAGATATCCGTCGAGAAGCATAATGTCCCTCTCTTCTGCCTCATGGACGCATTGAGATTAGCAGATGGATGATTTAGACATTCTTGCTTCCTCTTTGCCCCATCCTTAGAATGGGGGTAGGTAGGCTCCAGTAGTTCCCCTCTCTTTTCTGAATTAGAGCCCCAGTATTCAGCTGTTAAGGGATAGAAATATGAATTGAACCCAGGCCTCTGACACTGAAGCCAGTATTCCCACTCAGGATGTTATACAGCCGTCCTGCTCCCTATGTGTGAGTCCTTCCAGCTTTTTCCCACTCTTTCTGCATGAAATGATGCTCATGGCCTTGCATTCCACTTCCCCAGACCACCTGATGAACAGTTTTTTCATGTTTCATCATCCAACTCAAATGTTTCTTTATTTCTTCAACGCTTATCTGCCACTAAGTCTATGCTAGGGACTATATGCTAGGGTTGTGGGAAAAAAATTCTAAGAATGACATAGTTTCTGGCCACAAAAATCAATAGTTTAGGGGAGAAGACAGACAAGCCAATAGCAATGTGGTAAATGGCAAAGGAAGTAAAACTAAGGAGCCAAGGACAGCACAGTTACCTGAGGTCCCACGTGATCAAAACTAAGCACAAATCATGATGATAGTATCCTCGCCAAATCAGATCATCCAAATAATCTGGCTCAATGTAGCAACCATAAAGTTTCCTAATTCCTAGAGTGCTGGGAACCCAGTAATGCCATCCTGGCCAGCCTGACAGAATTATTAAATATATTAATTAATTTATTTATTTAGAGTGGGGGGAAGGGGCAGAGGAAAGGAGGGAGAGAATCCCAAGCAGATTTCATGCTGAACACAGAGCGCCATGTAGGGTTGGATCTCACGACCCTGAGATCATGACCTGAACTGAAGTCAACAGTTGGAAGCTCAACCGTTGGAGCCACCCTGGTACGCCCTGATGGGATTGTTTTAATGAATAGTCACACTGACTAAATCTGATTGGGCCTTGGGCATGAACAGGACTCTGATGTGCATTGTAGCCTGATGAGTTTGGTCTCTCCACCTGTTGTTTGCACAGCCAGCCAATCTGCATTGTAGATTCCACTTCTCTTCATGACAGAAGGTCCCTGTCATGCCCGAGTTTGCTGCACTACTCATGGTGAAGACCCACTTGGTGACCTCACCTCATGGAGGGCCCTTATCACCAAGTGCAGCGAGCACTGCTCCGCTCCAGACACTCCCTGGCAGGTCACCATGCAAACCTACATTACTACCTCTGGTAATGTTTTCACCACCTTAGTCTTCACAAATGGAATGTTCCATCACTCTATACTTATATCCCTTTTTTCTTCTGTTTCATGGAGACTGTTGCTGCTGAGTTACTCCTTGTACCTCCAGACCCAGCATCTGTTCTAGTCATTAGGACATTAGGCACCTCGCTTAAACCTTTTGACCCACAGGATCCTTACCTGTATGGCAGGGATAATAGTCCTGGCTTGAGGAGCCATGGTAAAAATTAGCCTGGAGAGACTCTAAGTCTTTCTGAGCCCTCTCACCATTTTGTTTGTGTTCCTATGACATCACCATACACCACTCGGAGCAGGATCCTTTGTGTGTCTCATCTTTCTCCTATTTGTCTCTAAAACTAAGAAGAAGTACACCTCATTTATACCTCTCGCAAACCTTGAAAACAATGGATGGCAAACAGGTAAAAATTGTAAAGGTTTTAAGGGAAGGAGATAACAATTTTCCAAGTCCTTAAACCATCCTTGATGTTCTATTTCAATAATCCTTTCTCTTTGTACTGAGAAGATGGTTTTAGAATGTTTAGTCAGATTAAAGTTGTTTCTGACCACATTCCCTGCTGCTCAGAAATCAGTCTCCACTGTATGTCACTGGCTTAATAGCCAACGATAGACTCTTATTGGTCAGAATTGGAGCCCCAGGTCCTGTAGATGATTTGGGGTTGGGAATTCAGTAAGACTGGCTCACAACTCCAACGACCTTCCTAGGCTTTTTACTTTTTCATGAAATCTACCACCTGTTCCTCTTTTCCTCCATTCTGTCCCCATTTAGGACATGAAACCCTCTTTTGGGAGAAAGACTGCCAGGGGCATGACATTCTCCTGACAGGTTTTCCTCTGTGCCGTGGCTTCCTTCCCTTTGGCCAGCCAAACACTTAAAGAGTTACTGAGTGCATGGTGTTTGCCAAGACCAGTGTCTATATAAGGAAAAAAAAAAGAGGAGCTAGTAGTTTCATAAGGTGTACCTACTTCCAGAAAGTATTTATCCTTGAGAAGGATTTCTCCCCTATGGGTTCTCATTTCGGGGTTAGTATCCAAGACAGGATAACCACATTTTATATACATCTTCTGTAACATCAGGATCCTTAAGCCTGTAAAATGAGGAGGCTGGGCACAGTGGTCTGGAAGAACTCTTCCAGTTCTAAGAGACTAGCAAACCCTCTATGGGAAATCAGGGCTCACCCACGGACTAAACAATCCGTTCCTAACACTGAAATTTGTTTCAGGGAAGATTCACACGTGTCCATGGTTTGTCCAGGCCCGTGTTGCTGCAGACCTAAGGATGATAATTATGAAGAATGATGACCAAACATTATGATCATGTCTACACGTGGTCAGTGAATCAAACCGAATTGGGAGTTGAGTCGTGATTGATTTTCTTGGCATCCTGCTAGGTGATGACTGTTTTATAGGAGCAAATGAGTGGTTTTGTGAGTGGTGGCGCCATGGATTCCTGGCCAAACTGGTGACTGTGTCTGCCACCTGGGGTTTTGATGGCAGGAAGCTGTGTTCTGGTGTCTGGCCAGCTGACTCAGCCATAGTCTGGCCCTCTAGCCAATGAGCGTCCCCAGAAGACTGTACCAGATCTTCTCTCCAGTCCAACCTGTGAGGGTCTCAGAAAAATCTATGCTCTCCTCCATGTTCCTCTGCTTTCCAGCTGAATATCTTTGGGAAAAAAATGGTTTCATTTCTCTTGGTCTGTTTCTTTGTTTGTAGTAGGAGGAAAATATCTCCTTCCCAGAGTTGCTGTGAGAATTGCATGAAATTTAAGGCTCCTAAAACATGGAGAAGGGCTCCAGTAAATGCTGTTTTTCTTTTGTTGCATCATCCTTTCCCTCTCCAGAGCTGTCGTGCCCCTTGGCACAGCTGGGATCTGAAAAGTTTAATTGCAACAATTATTCACTGGGGCAAAAAATATACCCCCGGCTAAATTCAACCCTCCACCTACTCTGTGGACTCTCACAGCTGAGCCTACTGGAAGAGGGCACAGTCATGATGCCTGACTTGACACTCATGACCTTGAAGCACAAATGGGCTCCTGGCCGGCTGACTGGCAGGAGAGTCTGTCACTCTTCTGCTCTGTGACTGCTGCCTACCTACCCTTCTCCCCGGTCTCATTCTTAGCTAGTGAGCATCTTCCCATCCACTGGGAGACTTGAGAGTCCCCACCGCTGGATCTCGGCATATACTGTATATACCTCTGGATATGTCTGTGCTCGCAGCTGCCACCTGCCTTTTGGTTTGTGTGGGTGAACGTTCTTCCCACATCCCTGGTCACTTGGGCACAGAACTTCCATCCCGCCTTAACTGATTTTCTGCAAGCCTCCCCTCTTTCTTTTGCATCAAGTAATCTTTGCCTCTATTGGATTTTTCTCAACATAAGCATGCTTTCCCCACCTCCTGTCCAAAACCAAAATCTGTCCTCCACATCACTTCTGCCTCAAGTAGGACCCCACTCTTCTTGCCTGCAGAATGTATTTAAATATTTGTCTTGTCCTTGCCATCTTAGTTTTGCTTCCTGCCGTTCTCTCTTGAACTCCTTGCGGTCAGGCGTTTCACTCCACCACTGCCCTATCAGCACTCGTGTCGTGGTTACCGGCGATCTTGGGGTTACTCCATCTAGGAGTTACTTGGCGATCTTTCTCTTGCCTGATGCAGCAGCAGCATTTCGTACGAGTGGTCATTCCCTCTTCTTAGAAATACTTTCTTCTCGGCTTTGCTTCTGGGTCTGTTGGATTTTCTCCAGCCTCACTGTTACTCCTTCCTCTCTGCTTGTTTGCCTGTGTTTCCTCAAACACTTAGGAGTTCCATTAACATGGTTACGTCAGCTTCCCAGATGCTGAGGCCAGAGTTTTGGGAGTCACCTGTGATTCTTCCCTTTCTTTAATTTCCCACATCTAATCCATCTGTAAATCCTATTGGTTCTGTCTACAAATAGATCGCAGTCTAACCTCTCAACATCTAGGCTGCTGCCTCCCTGTCCAAGCCATCATGTCCTCTTCATGAATTGATTGTAATTATCTCCTCACTGGCCTTCCGGCCTCTTCTGTCCCCGACCATCTTGTCTCATCAGAATGGCCAAAGTGACTTTGTTAGGGTGGATGGCAGATCATCTCACATTTCCTCCATATCGTCCAATGGTTCCTACCCCATTCAGCATCAAATCCAGAGTCCTTATAATGGTCTGCAAGGCCCTGCATGATGGGAATCTCAGCTGGTTGGGGGTCACTGCTGTCTTATGTGTTTTCAGGTTTGGGGATTTGTCCTTGTCCTCACCCTCACTTTATTTGCCAGCAGCATTTGGCTCAATGGATCATTCCCTTTAAAAAAGAATGCTTTCTTCATTTGACTTTTGAAATATACCTTCTCTTGGTTTCCTGCTGACATTACTGGCCACTTCAGAGATCAGTTTGCATTGCTTCATTCTTTTCCTACCTTCCGAGTGTTGTATATCCAGGGCTCGTGCTGGAATGTGTTCTGTCCTCTCTCCTATCCCCTGTTCCCATAACTTTTAATATCATCTCTATTCTAATGCCTGTGAAGTTTATAGCTCCAGCCCCTGGCTCCATATTTGTCCATCCTACTTCTATCCTGAGTCTCTCTTCTATCTATTTTTAGGTGTCCAGAATCAACTTGAACTCAATATATACAAAAGCATTTTTTGATTTTCAACCCTAAACCTATGTGCCTGACTCAAGTTTTCCCATCTTAGTAAATGATACCATTTTCTTCCTGGTTGCTTAGGCCAAAGACCAGGAGACATTCTAATTTCATCTTTTTCTCTTATTGTGTATTTGACCCATCAGCAAATACTGTCGAGTCTATATTTGAAATATATCGTGAATGTGACACATGTAAAGAAAAGGAAGGAAAGACGAATGGACTGATGGATGGATACAGGCTTAATTTTTAATCTTTCTATTCTTCTGGGAATTGCTGTAAAGGAACCCTTTAGAATATAAAATAGAGGGCTCATTTTCTGAAATAGCCACATTAATTCAGTAGGTTCTTCTGTATGTAGTAGATGCCCAACTAATATTCATTAATGTCAGAAAAAATTATTATCAAGCCCCAAAGTAAGTAGGCCATCTAATATAATTTCCCCTCAAATGGCTCAACTGTTTCACAACTATGCTAAGATAATAAAACCCAGTCGATTTAGAGAAATATACAACTCTGTCTGTCTTTGAGCCAGGGAAAAAATGAAACATTGAAAAGTGAAATAACTTACGTTAAGTATGGTAATGAGTCACTTAGTTATAAAAGACAAGATTGGGAGTAAGTAGACCAGTTATGGGGTAATTTTAACAATCTAAGAAAAATATAAGAAATATAAGGAAATATAAGAAATTTTCACTTATAGCATAGATATGTTTGGGGTAAAGACATCTACAAAACAGATACCTGCAAAGAGAATTATATTTTATCTCTGACATCTCGTAGCCAGTTCGATGCATGTGTTCTTTTTTTTTTTTTTTTAAAGATTTTATTTATTTATTTGACAGAGAGAGATCACAAGTAGACGGAGAGGCAGGCAGAGAGAGAGAGAGAGGGAAGCAGGCTTCCTGCTGAGCAGAGAGCCCGACATGGGACTCGATCCCAGGACCCTGAGATCATGACCTGAGCCAAAGGCAGCGGCTTAACCCACTGAGCCACCCAGGCGCCCCATTGATGCATGTGTTCTAATGGCCTTTCCAAGCGGTGACATCTTGCTCACATTTCTTCTCTATTATGACGAAGTAACAGGGAAACACAATGTACAGATAATATTTCAGGCAAAGATTTTATTCCTTGATTTCATTGTTTGTTCCAAAGTTATTTTTCACTTTGATACAGGACCTTAGCTATTTTACCTCTCTGGATTTCCATTTCTTTATCTATAAAAGTAAAGATTTGAGAATTGAAATGTATAAGCTTAGAAAGTTGCTTGAGTTTTTGGGTTTTAGTTTCTTCATCTGTAAAATAAAGTCTATTGAAAATTCCTTGCCACCTTCTCCTCCCCACAAAAGAATCAGAGGAAGGAAAAAAAGACTAAGATGAATAGGTCTAAATAACAGTTAAATCTACTGCGTGTTGAAAATTGTATTGGGATACTTTTGGGGATGTCTTGGTTGTGTAAATGTAACAGTTTCTACGTTAGTGTTTTTCAGAGTCTCTAATTCAGTCATGTACACTGTGAATGGCGAAGAAAGAGATATAAAATGCAGCATTTCCCGTATTCATTGGATCAGGTAATTTTCATATGAGACAGATTAATTTCTTTTTCTTTTTTAAGATTTATTTATTTATTTGAGAGAGAGAGAGTGTGTATGCGATTTTGCGCATGAGTATGGGAGGGGCAGAGGGAGAAGGAGAGAGTCTCAGACTACCTGCTGACCATGAAGTCTGACCCAGGCCTGGACCCCATGGCCCTGAGACCATGACCTGAGCTGAAACCAAGAGTCAGACACTTAACCAACAGAGCCACCCAGGTGCCCCAAACACAGATTATTTCCTTAAGGCACATTAGTTTTTTTTCGAAAAACAACCTGGAAAGTTGTAATTAACAACTTTCTAAATATCTATTCTTAATCTCACAAGGTTGCCCTTCTTGTTCTTCAACATGGGGGCCCGTGTTTCCCTTCAGATGTCATCCTATGTCATTCAGCATCATGAGGAAGTACTTTCTGATCCGTTGTATAAGGTAGTCTGCCTTGAGAATACTAGTCACGATAGTCTTTAGGTAAAGCAATGCAAATATGCACTCTTATCATAAATTTTCTTTGATGTAACTTTCTGCAAGGAGTGTATCTTATATGGCCCCCTTCGGTGGCAGTCATATTCTATACACACACATACACACACACTTTAATTGGCAGTAATAAATACATATAATAAATCCACAGATACCAAGTGCTCCAATCAATGAGATTTGAGAATTGCATATATCTAAAATAAAGCATAAAATATTGCCATCACCCAAGAAAGTTCCCTCATGTCTCTTCCCAATCCATCTCTCTCACACCCCCAGTGGGGCAACTACTTCCCGATTTCTGTCAAAATGGGTTTGTTTCTATCTGTTCTTGTCCTTCCTACAAATGGAATGATTTAGAAGGCATGCTTTTATTTCCAGGTTTTTGTCCATTATACGGCTTGTTTTAGAGACCCATCCATGTCGTTTCTGTATAGTAATTGTTTTGTATTTCATCAGTGGTAATCCATTTTATGAAAAAAAAAAGAACAAAAAAAAATTCTTTGTCAGGTGTATGTATTGCAAATATTTCCTCCCAGGCTGTGGCTTGCTTATTCATTTTCTTTATGGTGTATTTTGATGAATGGAAATTTTAATTTCAATGAAATCTGATTTATCAGTGTTTTCTCTTATGGTATTGTTCTTAGGTCCTGTCTGAGAAACCTTTGCTCACCTATGGTTCTGAACATATTCTTAGCTTTTTTTTGTCTAAAACTTCATCATTCTAGCTTTTACACTTACATGTGTGTTCCATCTCCAACCAATGTTTGTTTATGCTGTGAAGTAGGAGTTGAGATTTATTTTTTTCCCTGGCGAGATTTTTTTCAGTACCATTCATTAAAAAGATTTCTTTTCTCCATTGATTTATTTGGTACTTCTGGCAGTCATATTTGTAATATGCGATTTTTATCTCTCTGGCTTTAGACAATAGAACAAATTCATTCATGTTGGCAGTAATTCTTAAGCCTCTATTCTGAACCAGGCACTGCACTAGTCCCTGGAAACACGTGGACAACAGCAGAGTCTTGGTCTCTACCCCCAGAGCAGATGAGTTAGCTAGTTAAGTACCTGAAATCTTGTCCCAAAGTAGCTCGGACCTAAGGATATCTGTAATTTCACATAACCGGACATCTGTGGTCAGGCTAATTCTGGGGCTGGTTTCATTTTGTGGCCCAGGGATGCCACAGAGTCTCAGATATTTTTCATCTCTCTGTCCTGCTATCCTCACTCAGGTTGGCTGCGTTCTCAGGTGGAAGGAAGGTGGTCGCTGAAGTTCCAGGCATGACAATGGGACAGAATTATACCCAGAGGTAGAACATAGCGCTCTTTTTGGCACTCTTTTTGGATTCATGGTATGTTCTTAATGCAGAATTTGGGCAGACAGACATTACACACATATATAAACCAACAAAGAGGAAAGAAAATAATTAGATTGAAATGAGTATTTTTTTTAATGTAAATTAAATTTTTATTATATTCCTTTGACATAATAGGTCACCTTATGCTCCCTTTATAGTTCCTTACTCTGGAGACCTCTGATTTTTTTTTTCTCTCTCTTAATAGATTGTTTTGCAACAAAACAAAACAAAATTACCTCTCAATTTTCTAATGTTTTAAATTGTAATATACAATGTATATATTTTTCTACTATTTTTATTTTCCTATATATATTTTATTTTTTATTAACATATAATGTATTATTAGCCCCAGGGGTACAGGTCTGTGAATCGCCAGGGTAACACACTTCACAGCACTCACCATAGCACATACCTTCCCCAATGTCCATAACCCCACCACCCTCTCCTTACCCCTCTCCCCCCCGGCAATCCTCAGTTTGTTTTGTGAGATTAAGAGTCTCTTATAGTTTGTCTCCCTCCTGATCCCATCATGTTTCATTTTTTTCTCTTCCTACCCCCCAAACCCCCCACGTTGCCTCTCAAATTCGATTGAGAAATAGAAAAATAGAAATGAAACAAGGTCCTGTGATAGAGACTAAAAGGGGTGGGTGGGCCAGGAATTCCCATTTATTTATTTTTATAATTTTTTTATTATGCTAGTCACCATACAGTACATCATTAGTTTTTGTTGCAGTGTTCCATGATTCATTGTTTGCGTATAACACCCAGTGTTCCAGGCAATCCGCGCCCTCCTTACTACCCATCACTGGGTTCATCCATGGGATTCCCGTTTGAGGTAGACAGTGTGAGGCAGTGTGGGACCTGCGCCTGAGGGAAATGAGGCCTGTCCTCAGATCTGGAGGAGGAATGCTTTTGTCCAAGGGGAGAGGGAGAGAGAGCAAGGTCCCCGAGGAGGAAAAGAACCTCAACAGACCGGTGTGTCAGGAGTTTAGTGACTGAAGGTGAAGGGGACACAGGACAAAGCTGGGGGAAGAGGAGAGGCTGCGTTATTCCAGGGCCTTGTAGCCTGCTCCGACCTGGGGCCAGCTTGACCACTCCCACTTTCCTCTTCTGGGAATCTGGAACAGGGAATACCAGAATCTCTTTCAGTTTGGAAGTGTCTCTGGGAAGGGAGGGATATTAACTGTGGGGCTGGAGGAGGAGCAGGCGGGGAACCTTCCTGGCCTAGGAATGAGAAGCAGAGAAAGTCCGTCTACGAAGAGGAGGAGAAGAAGCAGATGTGCAGAAAGAAGCCAAGACAAGGCAGACAAAGAGAGAAAACCCTGATTGCTTTTAGCTTCTTTGTTCCGGTACCTTCCAGGAGTCCTTGCTCTAATCCTTCCTTTAAATTGCATGAATGAGCTGGATTCATTTAGTCAATTCGCCTTTCTTGCTTAAGCTAACTTGAATTGGATTTTATTACTTACAACGAAAAAGCTGTTAATCGATGCACATATAATTTCTGTGAGTTTGACATTCTACGAAGCAAGTTAACTAAAATCAAGTCATCTATATGAGTCAGTCCTGGCTAAGAATCATTTTTCCAGATTTGTTCTCTTTGGTTTTTTCTGTAGAAGCTAAAATACTGGAAGGGTTAAAAAAAAAAAAAAAAGAACAAGAAAGGGAAGGAAAACCCCTTATGACTGCAGCTAATTCCCTTCGTATAAATATGTTTTTCATATGTCCATAAAAATCTTCTGTTTACATTCTATTCTCTTATGCTTATTTTGCCCATATTTTTGCGATTTCATCACATTTTTTTCCCATAGCATTTCTCTCCCATCATGACAAGTTATTAATAATTATCAGGGATTTAAGAACATGAAAGATTAACCATTTCTACTGCTGGGACCAGACTAAACATTTCTTAAAAGAACCATAAATTTACTCTCATTCTTTGTTATTCTTTGCATCACATTAATGGGAGAGTTGGTTCTTTGGTGACACGTGAAAACCCATACTCTTTGTCTCCCTATGGGAATAGTGTCTGTCTATACTCCTGAATTGGTTTTGTTAATTGTTTCTTTCTTTCCTCCGAGTCTTTTCTTTACTCTTTAAGTAATTGACACGTTGTGAGTTCCACCTTTCCTTGAACCCCCATCCAAATCCTCTGCATCTTTTAGGCCTAGTTCAGATGTAATCTGCTGGAAACCTTTCAGTGTTGCAGCCTGAATAGATTTTTGCCTCCACTGACATCCTCTTGTTTATATAATCTGACCCACAGAGTTTAGGATGTAACCATTCCCTCTCCCCTCTTTGAAAGTGTGCGTATTTCCTGGCCCTTCAGTGAGGTTACACGTTTTAGAGAATGCGATACCAGTTTTGCATGCTATTCTAGTTACCGTTAGGTTTTGCTTCATAAAATGTTAAAGCCAAATAAGTCACTTAAACAGAATAGATATTGATTATTTGCTGATGTAAAAGAAATCTGGAGCTGGTAGTTTTGGGATGGCATGGCAGTTCCACTGTCATCACAGACCCAGACATCTTGATTCCCTTTGCTCTGCCACCCTTAATACATGACTTCCCTGTTACTTTATTGACCAAGACAGCTGCCTCAATTCCAGCCATCGGGCAGACATTCCCAGAAGAAGGAAGGAAAAAGAGGAATGGACAAAATGGCTGCTCTAGAAGTCCCCCACAGTGACCGTGTGGTTTTTCCCACGACACTTGGCACAGTAACACGTGTACTATAGGGAGAACTCCCTGTGTGCTAAGGACTGTGCTCAACACTTTACTAGCTGTCTTGTATCTTTCACTCACACACCACGGGAGAGAGACTAATCTCACCCATTAGTTATTTGGAGCTGAAAGAGCTACAAGCTCCATCACCAAGAACTGGCAGAATTAGGACTCAAGTCTGGGTTTCCCTGACTCCAAAGATGGCGAGAAAGAGTGCTCAGTAGCTTTTCCAAACTAGGTCGGTAAAGGTGAGGTGGTGAGGAAGAATGGCACATATGCTTTTAAGCTTGCAGAACACTTGGGAAAGCCATAATTAGAGGGAATACTTTGAAAATGAAAGGGTATTTAACTTAGGGGTGGAAGACTGGGCATGACTCCTGACTCTGAGATCCATCCTAGCTGTGCATGCTGGAGAAAGTGATTTACGTTTTTCTTATGTATACATAGAAGAGATAATGGATATTGGGATATTGGAAAGGCTTGCTGAAGGCTCAGATAAAGCACCAGCTTGTCAACAGCCATGAGGGGTAAGGGTACTATCCTCTGGCATGCTGTATTGTGTTGATATACGGGCCCTTGTGATGTGTGGAATAGTATACCCCCCCACCCCAGTTCCTATACACCTGGAATGTGAGTGTGGCCTCATTTGGAAATAGGGTCTTTGCAGATGTAGTCAACTTAAGAGGAACATAGTGGATTAAGGTGACCCCTTGATCCAGTGACTGGTGTGTTTATAAGAAGGAAATTTGAACACAGACTCACAGACATGGGAAAAAAGACCAAGTGATAAAGGTGGTGAAGATTGGAGTGACACAGCTATAAGCCAAGGAGCATTAAGAAGGCTGCTGACCCCAGAATCTAGGAAAAGGCAAGGAATGAATCTTCCCCAGAGTCTTCAGAGAATCCAGACTTCTAACCTCCAGAACTATTAGAGAATAAATTTCTGTTTCTTTAGGTCATCTGCCTTAGGGTGATTTGTTACACCAGCCTTAGGAAACTAAAATAGTCTCCCAGTAGATTCAGTAGCTGAGTCTGTGAACCACAAACCGAGAGTAGGATTGGTTCTCTCACTGTCACCTCCTTAGACTCCCTGTTATGCCTCCTGTCCCAGTAGTTTTGGTAGTGCCAGATTAGAAGTCTTGGTTTCTGAGTTTGGGATGATGATAGTTGGGTGGAGGTCCCACCAGGAGACATAGTAGTTCTACTAAATGGAAAGCTATGATCACAACCTGCTCATTTTGGGCAACTCACGCTAGAGTAGCAATAGGCAAAGAGAAGACCAATGATACTGATGGGATTGTGGATCCCAATGATCAGGAGGCATTGAGGTCTGAGGGGAGCATATCCAGAATCTGAAGGAATCACTGTGGCATCTCTTGGTGCCTCCATGCCCTGTAATCATGGTGAACAAGGAGCAATCACAATCATTGCCTTGCAAGGGGCAAGGCAGCTAAGTAATAGAAATCCTTTAAGGATGAAGTTCTGGGTTAGCCTATTAGGAAAGCAGTCTGGATCAACTGAAGTGTTGGCCAGTGGTGAAGAAAATCTAGGATTGGTTGTGCAGGAGGGAGAAGATGAATACCAGTTAGTACTTTAAGACCTACTATTTGTTCCACTAACTCTCTTGTATTTAGTATAGACTCTTCACTACCTTAAATAGAACTAAAAGGTTGGACCTGACGGAGATCTAAGTGATAGAAGGGGTGGATTGTATTGGACACCTTTTGTGTCTCACTCCAATCCACTCAACCTCATTTCTTTTTTTTTTAATTTTTTTAAAGATTTTTTTTTAATTTATTTATCTGACAGAGAGAAATCACAAGTAGGCAGAGAGGCAGGCAGAGAGAGAGGCGGAAGCAGGCTCCCTGCTGAGCAGAGAGCCCGACGTGGGGCTCGATCCCAGGACCCTGAGATCATGACCTGAGCCAAAGGCAGCGGCTTAACCCACTGAGCCACCCAGGCGCCCCTCAACCTCATTTCTTATTCCAGCCAGTGACATAGAGCATGTTCAATGGAGGCTTTGGTTTGTTTTGCAAGGGTGACACCTGACAACACTTCTACTTGGACCAACTCTGCATACCTCCTGCTTCCTTTCTCTAGCTTGTGCTGATGCTGCAATCTGGAACAGTTGTTGAAATGTACTTGACATTTATGTCCATGGAGCTACTCTTGGCAAGGAGAAAGAGCCAATGGATAATATTGCCATCATTCCAAATCCATAGTGTACAGCTTTGAGGCTGTATTTGATAATACCTTTCAGAAACTCCAGGGAATTATTATCAGAGGTCCATCCCTGTGGTCAATTTAAGGTGCTGTGTTCGCTTTTCCTCCTTCTGTTTCACTCCCCCTTAACTGACTTCCTCTCCAGAGCATTGCTTCCCAAATCAGTTACCTGTATGTTGCCTTTTTCTCAGCCTCTGCATTTGAGGAAATACAAGCTGTGTAAAAAAAGATTGAATATTTATTCTGCTGGAGGCATAAGTATCTGACAACCTTTTGATGTTGCATTGCTCAGAATATTTATAGTTTAGCAGAGTGAAACATCTGTGTTCAAAGGACTGACTCCTTGTATGCATTTTCAGACATGTGTGGCCCCTTGATTAAGTTCTTCAGCATTGAGGGATCTCCCTGACACTTTTTAATCAAGGCTGGATCCTGACTTGACTTACTAAGTTTATTATGCATTCTTAACCATTTATTCTTAGGCTTTTAACATTCAGGTAATAATGAATCCCAGTAACTTCTTGAGGATACCACAGCTCAAGGTAAAAATGCCAAAAGCATATAGTTCAAATGCTTGATTGCCTTTCCAGGTGGGTTTCAGAAATACATACTTACTTTGGCTCTCTGACCTCTGACTTCACCCAAGAAGATTTCACCTATTTTCAGTCATTTTAGACTTTCATGGGAAAAACCCAAACTTGTTCCTGGGGTGGCTCCTGCTGTATTGTTAGTCTTGTGCTTGTTTCGTACCTAACTTAAAACACTCCATTAGTTTGGTTCATACTGCTTTGCGAGCTAATTGACTACACTTTACCTGACTTACTCCTATCTGTCATTAGGGAGAAGTGCACCTATTTTAATAAGCCATGAAATTCAGCCAGAGCAGGTTGATGTCCCAAAGGACACAGGAGTCACCGGACAGGGAAGTCCCAGTTTGGTGGGTCAGGCTGTCTTTATATAAGGACATCCCTTAGGGACTCTTAATAACTAGCCAGGAGGAGATGGAAGAAACGAGGTGGGAAAGGATATATAGGTCCCATGTTTGAGGGGGGGTGAAGCACTAGAAACATTTGTACTGTCCCTGGTTCCTGTGATTTTCCCCCCAGTATTAGGCTGAGAACATGAGTCCAGGGCACATTACTAGTCTCAAGTTCAAGTGAGAAGACTGAGGCACGCTGGGGGAAATTACTTGCTCGGGACATTCAGGGGGCAGGTGGGAAGATGGAATATGGTCCAGCTCCTCCAGCTGGAGCTCCTGTGCTCCTCCCTGCTATCTGGTCCCGAGCAAGCACATGGACTGGAGAGTATGATCTTCCCAATATCTTCTCTTTCCTATTGATTTTGCATAGTTTTGATTTGCCTTTGTTGGTATTGTTTTTCATATTTTTAGGGCTTGTTTTTTCTCTCTTCTTGTACCTACTTTTCAAAGCTCCCCCCTTTGTGGCCCTCTTTCCTCAAGCACACGTCTCCACTCCCGAGACAGGGCAAGCTCTAGGGCCTCAGTCCTAGAGAGGCTGAACACGTTGAAACATGCTGTTGCTAAGGATTGAGATGAGCTGTCAGTGGAAGCTATACGCTGCATTTCAAAGGCTAACACAAACACAAACACAAACACAAACACTGTAGAATACCTCCTGAATACATTTTATATTGACTTCATGTAGAAATGACAGAATTTTGGATGTTGGGTTAAATTTAATTTAACCTGCTTCATATAACTCTTTAAAATATGGGACACTTGTGTGGCTCAGTTGGTGAGGCATCTGCCTTTGGCTCAGGTCATGATCTCAGGGTCCTGGGATGGATCCCCATGTCAGGTGGAGGGGAACCCCTGCTCAATGGGGAATCTGCTTCTTCCTCTCCCTCTGCCTCTCCCTTTTGCTCATGTTCATTTGCATGGTCTCTTTCTCAAATAAATAAAATTTTTAAAAAATACGACCACCAGAAAATTTTAAATTACATATGACTCATATTTGTGACTCAGATTATATTTGGTGGCATTGCTCAGTAGCTTATTAATGAAGAAAGAGGAGACATAGGTTAAGGTTGCAAAGACAAAGGCCAGTTAGTGGAGTCTTGAGTTCAGGAAGCTGACTCACTGGATGCCAGAACCCGTGCCGATTCCAGTCTGCATTGCACAGCTTTTAAGACCTCCCCAAGCCTGTGAGCATTCTCAGGGAGGAATCAGAGCCTCCTCCATTCCCAAGTGTATCCTGTGGTGTCTTGATCCATGCCTGGTACACACTGGGACTCAGGAATCTGGAGCGGTGCTTCTTGGAAGAAATGCCAGGACAGGGTCACCCGTGTTTAACAAGAGACAGGAATGACAGTTTCAGAAAGGGAGGGGGACACCATTTCCCTCCTGGTGCACTCTCTCTTTGTGTTGTACAAGGGCTCTGTCTTCAACATTCACAGTCTCATTTCTCATGTCTCCCTGCATACTCCTCCTTCTGCAGCCAGGACTCGTGATTGAAGGTACCCCCAAGTTTTCGAGGATCGTGTACAGGTGGGATGCCACTGTTGGCAGCTTCTCAAAATGTGCTGGCAACTATTTTCATTCTTCCCTTTGTTCATTCACCCACTCACATATTTATTCTGTAATAAATATTCATGTAGTGCCTATTTTCCACATAGGGCAGTATTAACTATCTATTGTGCATAGATTAGGGAAAAAAAATGTCAGAAGTTTATGGTACAATCCCATCCCTTTCTGTACGAAGGTAGACTCCCTGTTTTCCCCAACATGACTTTCAAAATCCTTTCTGTCATTTTGTGAATTTACCCTATACTTACCTGTCTTGCTTTTATTTGCCCATCCTATGCTAATTACTTGAAAAGCCTACTGTCTTATCACTATTTCAAGCACTCAACCCAAATCCTACTTTCTCCTTGAAGCTTTATCGATCGCTTATTTCCTCTCTCTTGTCCTAACATTTTCCTCTCACGGCTTGGGAGTTATGGTAAAGGAACTCTAAGTCACGTTACTCTGGCCATCATTTCAGGTAACATGAGTGGGGACACAGGGGCAAGGGGACAGTATATGGCAGAAACAGGTGTTCTCTTCTATGCTTGCCTTCCTTTAGTTATTGCTCGTACCTATTTGGTTCTCCTCTGCTCAGTCCATCCTGTGGATAAGCACATTGAAGGAATTCTTTATCCCCCCTAAGATTTTGTTTACTTCTAGGATTTTATTTGACTATTTTCAAAAAATTTCCATCCCTTTGCTGAAATTCCTCCTCTGTTCATCTAACTTTTCCCACCAGATCCTTGAACATATTTAGCATAGATCTAGTAAAGTCTGTGTTGATAATTCCAACATCTGGGCGATTTCTGGGTCTGGTCCTATTGACCATTTCTTTTCTTGGCAACCAGCCACGTCCTCTTGCTTCTTTACATGTCTGCTGATGTGTGATTAAATGCCAGAAATTACATGTAAAAGAAAGACTGAAACTAGAGTAAATAATGTTTAACTGTAGAAAAGGCCATGCCCCTTTGTCAGACCATGGGCCGGTCGGGTGTGAGTAGAGTCTGTCCAGTCTGTGGTTGACTTGACTCTGCTTTGTGGTTGCGTTGGTTCGATTTTTCTCACCACAGGCAGCAAATGATTTGAAGCTGGGAAGGGTCTTTCGTTTTGCAGGGATCTGAGTTAATCAAGGGGTTTGCCTGGGTTCTCCTGCCCTGCCCTCAGCACACTTGTGCCTCTGAGTGCCTCCTGAGGTGCAGGAATGTCTACCAAAGCTCTGGTCTCTTTTCCAATCAGGGGCAGCATCTCCCTCATATTTGACATAAAGCTTAGTGTTTCCTGAAGATTGTTCTGCTCTCAGATTCCAGGAGGCTCTCCGTGCCTTCCTGCTATCCCGGCTGACGTAGCTGGGGCCTTAAATCCGACAGGAGATAGGGGTTCCTGAAATGTTTTCTCTATGTTCGAGAGTGCAAGAAAATGATTGTTAATGTCCTGGGCCCTGTGCTGAGCACTGTACATATGGGTATCTCGTTTTATCATTGTAACAGCAGGATTCTTAGAGCCATGGTGCCAAGAAAGGAAGTAAGACTCAGGAAGGGTGAGTTCATTCAGTGTTCAAAAAGTAATTTTGAGCGCTTACTGTGATATTCTCTTTTCTTTCTTCTTCTTCTTCTTCAAGATTTTATTTGTTTATTTGACAGAGAGCGGGATCACAAGTAGGCAGAGAAGTAGGCAGAGAGAGAGAGGAGGAAGCAGGCTCCCCACTGAGCAGAGAGCCCGATGTGGGGCTCGATCCCACGACCCTGAGATCATGACCTGAGCCGAAGGCAGAGGCTTTAACCCACTGAGCCACCCAGCCACCCCTACTGGGGTATTTTCAACGTGAAGATGCTCATCTAAATATTTCTGAAATCGTGACATATTTCACAATAGATCCAAACGTATAATGTGGTAGAAGCTCTTTCCCACCAGAAGACTGTTGCTAAATATCATCCCAGCGTTAGCTCAGGGGTAAGAGAGAGCATGGTGCAAATGCCTCATGGAGACTCCTGGGTCCCGTGGAGACAACACCAGTAGTGCCAGCTGCTTTGACTCTTTGCTGTGTTCTGCTTCCTTTATCACCGTGATATCTGATGAGGGCACTTCTCAGCTGTGGTGCGGTCGGCCGACCCCCATCAAAGATGTACCATAGCCGTGACACGTTGAATTCCGGAATGCCCAAAGCACTGCTGGGAAGCCCGGTCATACTTATGACATTATTGAGGGGCTGGAGCCCTTGATAGGTGTCCATTCAAGTAGGAGAAAATTCTTCCTGTCTTTGTGTTTTAAAACAAATTACACGACAGGTTGACAAAATAGTGCTGTCTTGTGGCGCTGTATAACGCAGTGATGATTTGATGGAGGAAGTTGACTTTTGGCCCTCTTTCCGTGGAATGCGGATGTCATTTCAGAAGGCCCCAGGCCAAAGGACAGATTAGGTGACAGGCATCGTTGAGCCCCAAATCATGCCCCCCCCCAGGGATAGACGGGCATCATGATTGGCTCAAGCTTGTGTTCTTTACTGTCTCCTTTAAGGAAGGTCTTTCCCATTTGGTGTTTTTTTTTTTTTTTTTTTTTAAAGATTTTATTTATTTATTTGACAGACAGAGATCACAAGTAGGCAGAGAGGCAGGCACGGAGAGAGAGGAGGAAGCAGGCCCCCTGCTGAGCAGAGAGCCTGATGCGGAGCTCGATCCCAGGACCCTGGGATCATGACCTGAGTGGAAGGCAGAGGCTTTAACCCACTGAGCCACCCAGGCGTCCCCCATTTGGTGTTTTGGTGAGAGGTGGGGAATTAATGCACACAATGTTTATGTTCTTATAGACATCCAGTCCTACAGGCATAACTCAATACGACCAGATTCCAGAGTAGACGCTTCTCTACCTTCCTCACTGCATCTTCATGACCCTGTAAAGTGGTTGCAAGTTAATTAATCCTTTTGTCGTCAGTTTTTTCCTTTTATCGGAGGGGTTAAAGATACGTATTACCTCTTCATGAACGAACGTGAAAATTTGTAAAATAGACCCAGGGATTCTTAGCTCTAGCTGCTTCTTTCTGTCACCCAGATGCTTCATGAGGTTCTTGTAACTTAGGCTTTGTATCAGACGATCAGTTGTCACATGTAGTGAGCTTTACATATTTAGAATTCGTTAGTATCACATTTGCCGTGTCTGTAGTTTGTCTTTATTTGTGCTATTTTCAGAAGTAAACCATCTCCATACCTCCAGCATCTAGTAATGAGTTGCTTGCAAAAAAAAAGTGACTTTTTTGTGATACATCTTTAAAAAAAATCAATTGAGATGATGGGGATATAGATTAAAAGGATAAAATCAGAGTTAATATATTATGAGGCTGATATTTTTAACATTAAATGTAAAAAAGTAACAGATGGTTTGTCAGCCCAAATAGTAGGAATAAATTGAGATAGGTTTAATGATTATTGAATCAGAAATCTTTGAAGCATGTGTTAGCCATATATATATATGGGGAGAGAAAGGGAGGGAGAGAATGGCTAAGGGTATATGGCCTGGTTTATAAAATAGCATTGTTGCATGCCCATGGAATACAATGTACCCATTAAACTTAGAGAATAGTCATAATGAAATCTGGCATTTTTATTCTTAGGCAGTATAGATTCAATAACCACCATTTTGCGAAAAAAAAAATACACTAATGGTCCTATTAAAAATAATGACTTTGTGCTTGTTAAGTGCCCACTGATTACTTAAAAACTCACACTCATTTAAGCTGTAAGAATAATTAATAGAAGAATCATTTCAGAGTTCAATTTCCCAATTACAAAGTTTATTTCTACATTTACTGTAAAAGAGACAGTATTGTCACAAAAAACAAAGCTGTCATTTCCTCCATTTCAGCTATGTCCTTTCTTCAGACCCCTCCTGAGGATGCCGCTGCTCCCTCCCTCACCTTTGCAGAAATGTGTTGGTGGCTCACACGCCAAGTCCGTGTTGAGTCCTGTAAGACCTTGAAGGCATGACTGGAAAGCGTGGTCCTGGTCTTGTGATCAGGTCCCCCAATTGTGAACCCTTGCCTCTTAAACTGGGATTAACTTTGAAAAGAATTGTGTTTAGCTCTGCCCAAATGTGGTCTGTTCTGACAGTACCTACAACTGTATTTGGGGGATGATTGACCTGGCCTGACTGATTCATTCACAGACACCAAGAGTTTCAAAAAAGGCACACAAATGGAGACAAATAGAGGGCCCTAATAAACAATTTGCTTAGAGTCCATTTCCACTAAGAGGCCGGGTAACCTGCATCTGTTGTGGTTCTTTATTCCTGGGAGACGTCAATGCCTAATGCCCTGAAGAGTCCATTTGGCTGCCCTGAGCTGTACTGCTGATTTGAAAAAGTGTCGAGATCAAAATACCTTTGTGTTGGTTTTGCTGCTATAGAGTCTAGATTTCCTAAGCAGGCTTCATTTTGCTGTTCTACAGTCAAGAGGGAATTCTCCTTCTACCAGCCTCTAAGTGCAGTCAGGGACAGCTATGTGAGGGCTCTCCCCATGCTTCCCTTGGAGGGTTTTTGGCAGTGCCCCCCCCCACCAAGAATCCGTGGATGAGGCTCATGGGTCGGCCCTTTAACATCCAGGACACACACAATGGATGAAATTAGCCATCTGTGGCAATAAACTTAAAGATTGTGAGAAAAGAAATGTGACAGTAACTTGTAGGGCACCCAAAACTCCCTTTGAGTGTACTGGGTTTCATCTGAGGGAGGCGGGACTGAATGGAATTATAATTTCATAAGGGAATGCTTGATCCGTTTTACTGTACCCAATCTGCAAAAGCTAAAAGAGAGCAAGAATACTTCAGGAAGAAGACACAGAATCCCAAAGAACCAGAATCCATTAGCATTTACTTAGGATGGTCCAAAGGGGCAAAACACAGACCATGGAGGAGGCCAACTTTCTCACCTGGGGAGGTGTTCTCTGGTATATCAGAGGAAAGGATTCATTAGCCCTGGGGCTGACTGTCCACCTTGCATTAGCCCTGGGGCTGGCTGTCCACCTTGCATTTGGCTGTTGTCTGAAACCAAGGAAACTATGGAAATACAATATCTACATGTGGAAAGCAATTTAGGTTTTAAATTTTTAAAAACAAACTGTGATGTGATACAGACCTTCCCATTGCATCGGAATAGTGAAGAACACCCATAAAAATCAACCCACTTTATAAATACATAAGCCCAAAAGTATTTTGCCAATAATTCTATTCTTTGGAACATGGTAAAACTGCCTAAGGGTTATACTCTTGTCCACGAAATTACATATTTAGAAGAGAATATGTAAAAAAATTGTATTTTTTTCTAGCAACAATATTTGATTCTTTGAGTACTTACTGCGTGTCCATATTTTTTGCAGAACACTGAAGACAAAGCACTGACCTCAAAAAGCTTAAGGCGATAGGCGTGTCCACATGGATGCAGAGAAGGTCCCATGAAAGGAGATATGGATGGGTGGTACACGAAGCACCTGACATATCACATATATGTACACACACACACACACACACACACCGATACCTATGGTATTAATCAACTGCCATATGAGCAGACACTGTCCACTCTTGATGGCTACTGACAGCCCAATAATCTAAACTCCAACAGAAATTCAAGAAGGAATAATTCTACCCTTATTCAATTATCTGTCCATTTTTTCGTGTATTTCCTCACTCAACAGGTATTTTTGATGGCTTGTTGATTGCAAGCTACCATGCTGATTCCACCCTTTGAACTGTATAGTGATACGTTATCAAGTGGAAGGAAATTCTTGAAACTCTTGGTGTCCTCAAGCTCCTTGTTTTTGGTCATTCTCAGTCTGTCTCAGAGCTCAGTGTTCTGTCCATGCAGGTGCTCACTGAGATGTTCTGAAAGCAGCACCTCTTATCCCACCTGGGAGTGAAGGTGTAGCCTGGCTGGCCTCGGTCCCTAGGGAGGGGCTCACGTTCTCTTTCATTCTGATCTAGCTTGTTTTCTGCTCCCACAGATTTAGGGTCGACCTAGGGTGAGCCAAGCAAAAGGCTGGGTCAGCTTAGAATATACCTTAAGCTAAAGGGACCAAAAGCTATAATGAAGTATAATGGGTAAGACCAGTGAAGTCTACTCAAGGAAATGACATTCTGGTTAAGATTTGGATGAACATTGTGCAAAGGAAGGCCAAGAGAGAGTTGGATATGGAGGAAGAAAGAGGAGAGGGTGTGCTAGCCAGAGGAAGAAGTGTTTGAGAAGGGGAAATAGGGCACAATGAAAAAAAAAAATCAAAGTGAGTTTAGTATGGATGAAACTCAGGGTAGGGCATAAGTACAGGGGGATGATTTCTCAGAAGGGAAGTATCATTATTAGATCTCTCTGGCTGTAGAAAGGAGAGTGGCTTGGGTGTAGAGAACTGGAAGAGGGTAAAATGATTTTCTTGTTGAGAAATGACAGGTCTAGGATAGGAATGGAGACGGAAAGGTATAGACTCATTGGAGAGCCATCTTGGAAGCAGAATCTGCATAAACTTATATGGAGACTTTTTTCCTCATAAGAGCCAAAAATAGGTAATCATTTGTCTACATGTTGTGAGTTAGACATTCCTGGAGAAATTCTATCTCCAAATATGATCCTTGTGATGTTTAAACCAAAGCCTGGAACTCTATCCTTAGTGATTATTTTCTTTTGATAAGTGTCCTGGATTGTCTGTTCTCAAATATCACCACCATCATCCTATTTCGCATTATAGAAGCAGAGCCAGAAGTTAGGCTTCTCAGGATCCCTTTCCTTTTGTAGGTCTAGGTTAGATACCCTTTTCCAATCTGAAGAACTCACATGTGCTTTGGAAGGTGGAAAAGGAGAAACCAGTATTCCCTCAACACAATTGCACCAGGTGCAAGGGCGAAGGTGAGATTCACAGCAGGGTTCTAGTGTGCTCTTAAGAACCTTTCTGGGGCAGGCTAAGGCAGCTGGTGCCAGCTTCTCCACAATTTCCTGGAAAGAATCATCCACTCTGAGGCTGTGGTCTGCTATCATCAGTATCTGTTTCCTTGATCTTTGCTCCTCTAGCTTTTCTAAAGATTATATAAATCCCTCATTCCTCTATTAAGCTTTTCTATATCCCAGTGCATTTAATGCTTTCTAGTTTTCTGATGGAAGTCCGACTGAAATAAGTTTCTGCATACCAGAAGTGTTTCCAGGGGGATAGAAAATTTAAAAGGTGAGCATCTCAAATTCATTCTCTGATCTGGTTACACCTGGAGGAAGTAATGACTTTATTGTCAATGACATGTAGGTCACAAAGAGTCTGTGGCTTGAAATGATAAAACAGCTGCTTAAGTTATCACCTTCAGTTACATGGAATCAGGTCTACAGAAGGCAAGGTCTGGGATCCCCAATAGCACGATCTGGGGCAGAAAATGTAGGGTAGGTGGGAGGGCTGCTTCTTCCTGTATCAGAGATTCTAAAGAAAGAAAAATCAAAAGCTGAAATCTTTAAATTCCCAGCTCAAGGCACAAATAGAGAACCAAAAAAATGTCTATGGCTGTCTTAAAGGAATCTGTGTTTCTTAGAGCTGTAGGGGTGAGGTTTCTGAAGACCAACACCAATATATGATTCTGGAGATGGCTGAATTTAGTGCAGATTGTCTTGTCTTTTATGTTAAAGTTAAGTCTTTTATGTTAAAGTTAAGCCTAAAAAAAAAAAAAAAGAATGTTAGGCTTTAATAAAGGAAGAATGGAACCCTGAGATTAGAATGGGGTATTTGCATAGATTATTGTGAATTTGAGTTCATTGAGCCTCCAAATACCACCAAGCCTTCCTTCCCCACTTCCAGTGTCTAAGGAGTTCTTTCTGGCCTTTTACAAGAAAAGACCCGGTACTGACCTTGGGGTAGGCATCTGTCTTCTTGTGGAATGCTGGATCCCTCAAGACCCTATCCTACCATCTCTCACTTCCTGCAGACCCATCACGAGACTCAATGTCTTGGCACTATGGAGTGTGGCTCACAAGGAGAGACATATGTACCAAAAGTTCAGTGATATTTTACCAATTTAAATCAGCAGGTATTGGGCAAACACGTGTGGAAATGGATCTAAGTGTGTTAAACCATGAGGGGAGATAACTAATAGTGGACTGGGCTGAACTGATTAATGTAGGAGCATTAACCAAAGATTAAATGCATCTCAAGCATCTGGAAGGGGCTTTAACGATATTCTCAGTTGGCCCATTGAAACTTCTACTCAATCTTAAATGAAGAGGAGAAGCTGGAACTTTCTTGATATACTGTAGAAGAAGGGATTTAAAATCTTAGGGCATTAGGAATGCTGGGATGGCTTTATTATGTATCATCTATAATTCTCCACCATTTCTGTATCCTAGCAGCAACCAGAGGGCCTTCCTTCATCAGGTACTGAGAAATATATTGGTCAGGGAAGCACCCACATCCCTTGAAGGCTCTGTAGTGGTTGCTTTCTGAGGCCAGGGTTGACAGTGAGAGATGCCATCACTGAGATGGATCCCATGAATTCAGTGGGGATGACTGGATCCCAGAATGGGAGAGTGAGACTCTTGAACTTCAGGGACAAGGTAGAGGAGCTTAGTCTAATGGGCATCAAGGCCAAAGCATTAATTTGAATGCTTTAAGCCTAAGACTAAAATAAATCAGTAGCCACCTATCACTTGAGCTGTGTAAGAAAACAACCAAACAAGACACTCTCTGGGTTCACCTCTTTCCTAACAATGAATTTCTTTTACTGATTCACCTGTGGCTTGGTTCTCATAACAACTACTAGGTTCCCTGTGGCCAGGGATACAACAGTGGTTTGGAATACACAGAGTTAACATTATTGCCATCTGTGTCTGGATTTAGTAGCAAGACCCTTTGGCTCAAAGGACCTTCGATAAATGAGAATTAGTCTAAACCCAGGGGAGGGATAAAAACTGTTCCCGCTGTGGAACAACTTCGTGTATATTCTGCCTGTTTGCTTGTGATTTTTCTTCCCTATCTTGAGCCCTGTAATAAACTCTTGACCCTCTCACTTTGCAGTAAAAACTCTGAGCATTGTTTCTGGTTCATTGAGTTCACAGGCACTGTCTGGGTGGCACCAATTCACTGAAATTTGTCTGAGCAATTCATTGGCACCTTTTGTCTATGAGACCACCAGAAGATGTAGCAAACTACAAAAATGATACCGCAGTTGATACCCACAGACTATTCTCACTAAATAACATCAAGTCAATATGGCCACCACTGACCTTGTCCCACTGTACATACCAGGGCTGAAGGATGTTATCAGAATGGGGTAGAGGGAATCTTGTTACAGAGATTAGAAACTTGGGACAGGCATTTGAAGCTGGATTCAACTGCAGAGGGTAGAGGTAATAGAGCCAGGCAAGTGGATGATGATGTCCAAAAAGTATAGTCATGGGTGATTTATGAGTCCTGCCCCTTCTCCTAGGAGAGTGGGGAACCTGGTATTGTCTTCCTGGGATATGGAATATTATTGCTTGAGTCTGAGAGATCCAGATGATGATTCTATGGGTAGTAGGGGAGTTAGAAAGATCTTGGAGGCCAGAGGGAAAAACCAGCTGGGGTATGGAGGTAGGAATTCAGAGTCAGGGAAAGTTTCAGGTGGAGCAGAATAAGAAAAAATGGAGTAGAGTGCAAGAAGCTTAGAGCGCAAGAATCCTACTCAGTAGGAGTAGGATTCATTGGTGCAATGGAAACTGGATTAAAGATCGAGGAGTTTGAGAGCAGGGAGTGAAGAGTAGTGATGAACAGACAGTATTTCAGCATTGGGATAAGGTCTTTAGGGGAGAGCTCTGGTTTTTGGAGAGAATTCCCAGGAGTTACCTATGGTCTTTTTCTTGAAGAAAGTGAGGAAGTTAAGCAAGTGCAAGAGTGGGATACAAAGTAGGAACTTGTTCACAGGAATGAGGCAGTAGCTTAGGTACTGGAAGTAGGGCAACAATTTTAAGTACTAATCTTCCTCTAGAATAGAAGGGATTCCTGGGCCTGGGGAGGAAATGGACTGCTCCTGAGGTTAAGAAAACTAACTCTGGAGGGGGAAGAGGGCTAGATGGTTCAGAACAGTTATACAAGAATGTAGTCAGATAGGAAACAAGTAATTGTTGAGCACCTATCCTAAACAGAGCATGCTCAGTCCAGAAATGGGGCACGTGAAAGTGTGTGTGTTTTCCAGAGAGGGAAGAGATGGGATGCGGAAATGAAACATGTAAAAACTAGGCTGCCGCTTTTGTTCAATTCTCTATCTAGTTGAGGAAATAAGTCATAACAAATATTTTCATGGAAAAAGAATAAACATTGCCATTGTTATCCAATGAAAAGTCCAGTGTGACTGTGATGGTCAGAGATACCTTCACCAGGGAGACACACTTAAAATTGGACTCATTTGGAAATGTAGGATTAGGGCTAGACAGAGAAAGGGCAAAAGGATGCCGAGTGGGGAGAAGATACCGGAAAAGAGGGTGGAGGTGGAGTGTCTTGGCACGTCAGTGAGAAAGCCACCGTGGGCTGGCTTGGAGGGTTTCTGTTGGGAAGTACTGTAGTTAAAGCTAAAAGGAAGCCATGGAGTTCATATTTTGCATTTAAGGGATCATTATTGATGTCTCCTATCATACTTCAATGTGTATCCCATTGTAGCTACTTTTTTATTGTATAAATTAGATGGGATAAGGAAATTCTAGGCAATAAATAGACTAACATTTTGACTTATTGACCCTTGAGGATATTTTAAAGATTTCTTAACTTGCATCGTCACAAAGGAATGTTTGCTTTGTTTTCGTTGTTGGCAGAGCTAGTAAGAGTTCAATTTGGAATTCAAGATTCAAATCCAGGTGGCCTTTCCTAAATTCTGCATTCTCCCCAATACATAGTCACCCTGTAAATATCCAGTCCCACTCCTGCTCCAACATCTCTTGGCTGGGCTCCTACATAACAGACATCATGCATGGACCTCTTAGCTGCTCCACGTAACATGCCAAGTATTTTTTATGCTGGAATATAGAAAACTACACAAAGAACGTGTGTGTGTTGTTTGACCTGCATTTAATTGTACATGAGCAAAGTATGTAGAAGAACTGAAACCTTGTTTTCTTTTGTAAGAAGCCATCAGTGAATGAATGGCATTGTGTATATACAGACTTCCAGCAGGGTGACAGGTGACAATGATTGACTGCATGGGTGGGTATTCTAGTGAATACTGAAGTGGGAATGATGCGTGCAGAAGGTGTGAGAAAGATTGTGGCTGTCTCAAGCAAAGTCAGTTAGGCAGTTGGGTTTACGTTAAGGATGGCCGTGTGGCAGGATATGAAGGCACAGCTATCGCAGGCTTGCTTTCCATTTGGGGGTGCAGAATTCAGAGTCCACAGGCATGGCCTACTACCTTCTAATGATTGCTAAAAGCATAGAAATTTACCTCTGTGACAAGCCTGGAGTAGTTTCCTCTCCGAGGCTAAAAATCTCCAGTAAAATCTGCAAAAGAAGGGTTGTTATGGTCTTGGTGTGTTGCCTGTGTGAGCGTGTTTGTTTGTGTGTATTTCTTTCAAAGCTAGCAGTGAGAGGCCACATAAAGCACTGAAGGCAACATAAATGATTTAAGACCCAACGATTTTGCCAGGGAAACATTCAAGACGGAGTCTAATCCTTTAATCTAACCCCAGTCCCTTTAAAAGCTTTGAGCTAGGAGTTGACTCAGCATGTCAGTGCCAAGAAGATCCATTGACCCTGAGTTCAGTGCTGAGAAATTGAGAAATGTTCTTTTTAATGTCTATTCAATACATACAGCATCCACCTTGCACGGGGCTACACAATCCACTTCAAATCCATTATGGGATGTTCTTGTGGGCTGACAAGTTGTCCTGAGACAACAGTGGCCGTGAGATGAGGTTAACCCTTCCTGCGGAATGTAAATCATCACGGCCACCACTGTGGCTGGCTCTCTTAAGACCTTGGAAAGAAGGTAATATTTGCATCCATGTGAGGACCCTGTGGCATGCATTTCCTTTTGGACTAAGGTCATCTTCTTTGGAATACATAAACTCAGGCACAAGATACCTACATATAATAGCCACAAAATGACATTTTATAAAACAAAAACAATGATAAAAGATGAAATGAAATTATATCTTTCCTTGTCATCGCCCTTGGAAACAGAGGTCAGATCTCTCTCACCTCATCTGGCATGGATGATTCCTACTGTGTTACCTATGAATTCTGTGGCCATATTTTATGAATTTCACATCAGGACATGTAATCTGATAAGGAGTGGTTGTGCTGATAATAGGTGAAAGGAGAAATCTAAGAGTTAGAGTTTGGGCATTGAGGTATTAGAGTGTTGTGTGCATTTCATGGTTTATGGGGCAAATGGGAGAGGCTATTGAAAATTAGGACATTAAAAAAAAATCTAAAGGATGGTTACTATCCTCCTGTGTGGCTGGAGGGAAGAGTGACCTAGAGACAAGCAAACAGAAAGATTCCTCTAGAGTTGAATCAAGTCAGGGTTGAGGTTCAGTTGCTTTGGATTCTTTGCATTATAATAACAAATTGTCTTACATGGAACCTTTCACCTCACAGCAAAGGGTATGGCATTGGATAAACTTTTGTGGGTTGAGAGGTTAGTTGACTATGGTGGCACATTATGCAACATAGAGTAATTCCCTATAGTTTGCCAAATGGCCAGTCGCTTTTGGGATCCATTCACTTTGCAAATACTTACAGGATACCCTCTATCCAAGACTCATTAAAACCTAAAATAGAATTTTGGATATGTGGGAAACATCAGCCTTAGACTCTTTGCAGAGTTGCCAAAAAGGGCCTTCCTAGAAACCAGTTTCATAGACTTGGCTAGGTGTTCTTTGGAAAATGGGCTCCACTGGCAAATCTGGTAAGGAAGCGTGAAGTGAAATAGAGAAGTTGCTTTACCACAACACCTTTCCAGTGATAAGCTAATACTGATTGCCAGTTTCAGAAAGGGAGATAGAACATACGGTGTTTCACCAACTTTTGACCATGAAGTTCTACTTTAAAAAAAAAAAAAGTATCTCTTGGAAAGAGCATTCAGTGGAACATACCTTGAAGAATGCTTGTCCATCGAATTCAAGTAGGATGACTTTCTCAAAGCAACTAGAAGAATTTTGCAGTCAACCTTGATTTTATCCTTTGTGTCTGAGAAGGTGCTAGCAATTTGCTACAGTGGACTCTGAGGAGGCCAGATTTATGCCTCCCAACAGAGTAAAGTGACTTCAATGTACAGATTGCTGGTGTTGAAAAATGTAAGCTCTGGGGATAAAGGGAGGGTTTAAGCAGCCAGGGAATATCTCAGCAGAAAAAAATGACTACATGGCTCTGCCCTCCTCCATCCCTGCCATGTTCCCTCCTGGGTCTGTTTAGATCAGGGATAGAGCATTATGCCCAGGGCTTGGCTGCCTGCATGCGGGATTGAGAGTGATTTCTTCTCCTTCTTTTGCACTTTTATAAGCCTCTTACTGCATACCTCCACATCCAGGTGTGGAGGTCATCTAATACTTGTTTGAGCTACCTCTAATACTTGTTTGAGCTACCTTTTTCTCCCCTTTGCAGAAGGATGAGGTGTCCCTAGTGTCTTAATTGGGATCACTCCGTGAGCACATGCGAGACAGAGTGGACATCTGTTATATTCTGCATCCCAGATATGGCGTTAGATGCTATATATCACCTTTGGGGCAGGTGTTCTTGTCCTCGTTTTAGAATCAAGGGAACTTAAGTAACTTATGCAAGGCTATGGAACTGGTCAGTTGTGGAAATAAAATTGCATCTGGGTCTGCCCAGCTTCAAAGCCAACAACACTGTAAGACAGTTTTATATGTAAGTGCTTTATAGGTGACAAAGAGTGACACATGCATTATCTCATTCAAATTCTGACCTTTTATTGAATCAGCTTCTGGATTAAAAAATAGAAGGGATTGCCACTTCCCCAGGTCACACAGCAAGCCAGAGGCTCAAGGACAAAGGAGCTGGTCTAAGCCTCGTCTAGCCATCCTGCCTCAAACCACCTAGGTCATGTTTGTAATGATCATTATGGTGTTTTGTAAATTCGTACTGGCTCATAAGTCTCATCGTCCCATTTAATTTTTGAAACAATTCTCAACGTGGGTAGTATTATTTTCTGTTTATTCCAAATGAGAACTAGGAGGCCAAAATAGGCAAAGTGGCTTGATCAACATCAATGTCGGACATGATACTAATAGTCTGGTTTCGGATTACTTCGTTTTAATCCTCAAGCCTCTTAGGGCGTAGGTGCTGTTATTACCCCCCTTTAGCAGGAGGCAGAACTGGGGCTCAGGAAGCTTAAGTAGGGAGGGTTGGAGTTGGTATCCGACCCTCTTCAGATTCTAGAGCCTCTGCTCTCAACTCAATGTTGGGCTGCCTCTCCAGTTAATGCTCGTCCTCAAGACTTCCATCTCTGATCCCCAGTCTCTATCCGCCATAGTTATGAGCTGTCAAAGTGAGAGTAAATCAAGGACCCAAATGCTTTCGCTATATGAAAAACCACATGCGCGCATGTCAACATATGTGCCTGCTGAGGGTCACATATATCAGTGAAGCATACGGGGTCTTAAAAAGCTCCTTTACTTTAGAACCGGAGAGGTGGAGGTTCTCTGTGCATCCGGCTTGCGTGGCTTTTGCATATGTTGTCGTGAAATCCTGTCATAAGCCGATTTCTTTATGTCTGAGTCCTGGTGAGTTTTTCCTGATTGATTAGGATGGAGTATCTCCCCGTCGATCAGAACTGTACACTGTAAATGGTGTGACAGCCCACGTATCAGCCCGGGCTGCCGTCACCGCTGTAGCCAGAGTCCCCGATCGGATTGCGCCTGAGCATTGACATTCCGGTATCGATGCTCATGTGACACCGTGAGCTATTGTAACAATCTTTATTTTATCTGTGGCTTTTGCTCTCGGGCTTGGGTTGAGCCCCCACAGGGTTACCACGATAATCAACACCTCTAATTAGCACTTAGAAATGTCTGGCTCCCAAGGCTGTCATTAGAAGACAAGCTTGGTGTGCAAAATACCGAAGCTCTTGCATTTCCCCAGCAAAATCTTCCTCCCAGGCCTATGTCATGGATCGTGCTTTCAACACTCCACCGGCAGGAGACCCCCCTTCCCCGCTCCCTTCATTTAGGAAGAGCGGAATTCAGGGGATGAGGTCTGCTTGGGCAATTGGGAGGCTGGAAATTAGACATCATGTCGCATGCCTGATTCTTTCTAGTCAGAAGGCAGGGCCCTGATTCAAGCCTGTGCTCTCCACCATCCCTCCCCCGTGATGACTCTGATGATGGTGTGTGCAGCGATCAATGCGAGGGAAAGTAACGAGAGCCTCTCTCCTCCCTTCCTTGATCTCATTTTCTTTTTACAAATGGAATGGGGGGGAAAATAGCTGAGCACCTGCTTGTACCTCTGTACTCAGCAGGCCCAGGGGACCCCAGAGAAAGACGATATCTCCATTCTACTCCCTTCGCCCTTCCCTAGCAAGGAGCAAGGGCTGAGAAGCAGCAGGATAGCTACTCAGTGGAGGTTTTCTGTGGGGAGGGAGTTGATTCATTGGCCAAGGGTCCTGTGATGTACTTGGGAGCTGGATGGCTGTTTATTCTCCAAAAACTATCACCCAGTCGAATGTAAGCTAATGCTGATAAGAGTTTATTTCTGTGCTCACTGTTCCTCCTACGGATCAGAACACAGCCTCCAGAGCCATGGGAGTGTCATGACACCCAGCTGCTTGGGTCCCAACTCTTCTGTAGACACGTTCTTCTCTGTAGCCCGCTGGCACCTTCTCATGCCCCCTTCCAGTTTTTAGAGGAGCATTCTTGGATGGTTTTATCTGTTCCGAGGAACAGCCCAAATGATGGGGCTAGCAGAAATGGGGATAAGGAAGGCAAAGGGAGTATGAGGCAAACGTCGTCCCCCTCTGAAAGGGCTAGGTTGTAGCCATTCCCTCTCCAGTTCTTGCAACCATGATGGCTGGGCTCCTCCAGAACCACACGTGGAGGAAAGCCTGGTGGACTGAAGAAAGTCTGGACGAGCTAGTTGCGGCCTTCCTAACACAGAGGCGGAAGACTTGGTTTCCAGTCCACTCTTAGCTGCTCACTTGGCATCGTTGCTCTCTGTGTTCTGGTCCTTGTGCTCCCATCCAAAAGAGATAACAGCACTGACTCCCTGAAGGCAGGACACAGATAGCCTCTGAAGTTTCCTTCCAGTGGAATGATTCAGGAAAACTGGCTTTGGCACTACCTCTTGAGCTTCTTCCTTAACAAAATTGGGCTTACTACCCATCCTTTGGAGAGTAAAGCTTCAGGTTGGTGGGTGCTTATTCTTCTGTGTGTCCCCACGCAACCCCCAGCAGGTCACCAAGGGTGCAAAGTGACATGGTCCTACTCACCAATAACTAGATGGTTTATTTTGTTAATCCTTCACTGAAACACACACACACACACACACACACACACACACACACACACACGCGTGCGCGCACACAGCCGCTCGCAACTCCCGAGTGTGTATGAAGAGTTGGCTTCTGGTGTATTTTGTGTGCATTATCTTCTCAAACTAATGTAACCCCCAAATCAAAATCTGTCATTGGTATTCTGTGTATTTTATACATTAGAAAGCAGAATCACAAAGAGAGTATAACTTGCTCAAAGACAGATAGCAGTGGATTTTGGAATGAAGTACCTTTTGGGTTTTCCTCTAATTAAACCAGATGAAACCAGATTTATCTCATTTTCCTACAGGGCCAAGTTAGGCTCTGCCTCCGTATAGTCTGGTCTGGAAGCTGGGTTCCCACTAAAAGCAGTTAGTTCTGCATGTGGCTGGCACTGCTGACAGTGGGGGTGTGACGCCTGGGGTATGAGGCGACAGGCTGGTCTTCGAGCTCACCAAGGACCTCAGTCAGTTGAGCCTCGGTGTTCTCTGTAAAATGGAATTAATATGCTTATCTTAAGGTGGATGGTAAAGAGTCGTGATGTACAAGGCCTGGCAAATATCGGGGCTCAGTACAGGTGATTTCCCTTCTTTTAGACAAGGGCAAACTTGGGATGCTTTTCATAGCATTTTTGAGAGAGGTTAGAGTCCGCAGAATGTTTTTACACCTTGTTTACTCTGTCACCTCACCCCTACCAGACAGAGAAGTAGAAGAGGTGGTCAGAGACTAAATACTTTGATATTGTCCCTGATTGAGTAGTTTATTCCAAAAGGAGGAAAATTAGAGCTGGTGCATACAACGGACGTGGAAACATGGGGACGTGGTGTTTGTTTTCTTGAAGGAGTCGCTAGGAAAGATGGAACGTGGGAAATGAGCTTTCTCATTCTCATATCCTATGAAAGCGTGCATATTTGGTTCCACACCTGCTTTGTCAGTGTGACCAGGAGGAATCCTGTTTGGTCCCCTTCCTTGATATTTACCCAAGTCTGCAATCAACAAGAAAACACATCTCAGCATCTCACTTGGCAAGAGGAAGAATGGAAGCAGCACCGCAGCTGTCATATTTATTTCAGTGGCAAAGCAGGTCAGGAAAATTGATAAAATTAATCATACAAACGAGCAAACATCAGGAGTGAGAACGTGAAGGAGCAGATGAGTTCTTGCTTCATTCTGTGCTGCACCTGCCCTCCGTTCTGATGGAATCTGTGCGATCAGCTGATGAAAGCCGGCGGGGAGGGGCCGTGGCAGTGGGAATAAAGGCCTGAAGAGAAATTGGAACCTGAGAGATTATCGGGGCAGGTCTTATTCCGGAGGCCTGTGGTGTCTGTAGGACTCTATTACCTTATCTGAGGTGGTAAGAAATTCTTCTTTCAATGTCCCGGGAAGAGAGTAAGTTCAAGACCTAATATTGGCTTGGATCTATGGCAGGTGATCCTAACTAATTTGGGCAACCTTTCTTTCCTATGAGGGGAAGCAGCAGGGCCCTTACTGCCGGGGTTCCTGACTCTGGATGCACTTCAGTATCACCCAGGGAGCTCTTAAAAATACTGATGCCCACACCCGACCCCAGAAGAAATGAATCAGAGGCTCTTGCGGGTGGGGCCCAGACACTGATGATTTTTACCAACTCTTCAGGTGATTCAAAGATGAAGCCAGTGCTGAAAGCCGCTGGCCCACAGGAGCTTCTCAAACATTAGCATGCATTGGAATCATCCCGAGGGCTTGTTAAGGCAGAGACTGTGAGGCCCCGTACCTGGAGTGGGGCCCATGCAAATTTTTATTTATAATAGGCCCCATAGAATGCTTGTTTACTGGTCCAGGGACCCCACCTGGAGAGCCACTGTCTAGAGGAAATGGTACCAAGTTCATGTTCTGGTCCCATCACTAATTAGTTGTAGTAATTTGAGAAGTTCCTATAGCTCTCAAGTTCACATTTTATATTATTGCCCTCATTATTCCAAAGATTTGGGGGGTAGTCAAGGGTGATCATGTATGTGGAAGAATTTTGTAAACTATAAAGCAGTGCATGAAAATGAATTTGTAATTAATCTGTTGAAATTGCCATTTTGCTTGGTGTTTCAGAGATCTAGCTGTGGTTATGGCAACTTATAGCCAGATTTATTCATTCATTAAAAAAGTAATTAACAAAGGCCTTATATATCAGGCCGCAGACCGAATGTTGGGGTAACACAATGACATGACTAGTGTATCTCTTCCCTCATGAAGCTTCTACTCTGTGTAGGGCCAAATCTACCTGTTCTTGTATGGCCTGTGAGGTAAGTATGGTTTTTACATATATTTTTTAAAGATTTTCTTTCTTTATTCCTTTTTTAATATTTTCTTTTGTGTGTGTGTGTCAGGTGGAGGGGCAGAGGGAGAGGAGAGAGAGAAACTCAAGCAGGCTCTGAGCTCAGCATGGAACCCCCTAGGCTGTTCGATCTCAGGACCTTGAGATCATGACCTGAGCCAAAATCAAGAGCCAGATGCTTAACCAGCTGAGCCACCCAGGCACCCCAGTTTTTATATTTTTTAATGGTTGGAACAATCAGAAGAACATATTGCCTGACATGTGAAAATTATATGGAATTCAAGTTTAAAGTTTAACAATTAAGTTTTATTAGAACATAGGTACACTTATTCATGTTCATAACCATTGCTTTTAGGCTACAAATGTGGAATGGAGTAAGGATGACAAAGACTGTATGGCCCACAAGGCCTAAAATACTTACTATCTGGTCTGCGACAGAAAAAAGTGTGCTGATCCCTATCCTAGGGGAAGAGTTAGATCCCACTGTAGTTAGTTCTGGGAGGGAGCAAACAAGTGTTGGAGAGACTCACGGGCACGGGGATCTATTTCAGAAAGGGAGGCTGGGGAGGCCTCTGTAAAGAGATGTTAACCCAGGACCTAAAGAATGGGGGTAGTTACCATACAGATTTCCAGGGTGGGAGAGAGCAGCGGGTATAAAAGCCCTGTGGTGGGCAGTTTGTTTTTTTTTGAAACACTAAGAACACAAGTGTAGGTGAAGCGTAGATTCAAGGAGGGGATAGGTTTGTTACTGGCTCATGATGAGGGAACACATAGGCAGGGATCGGGTCAGGAGGGTCCCTTTATGCCCTAATGGGTTTAATTTTATCTAAGTACAGTGGACCCTATTTTAAGGAAGAGAGGCATTGGTGATGAAAATAGCTAATTTTTAGTGAGTGCTTACTATTGTTGGGTGTTATCCTAAGGGCAGTACAGTCTTTACAGCAGCTGTAAGATAGGGGTTAGTATTGTCCTCATTTTAGATGACAAATGTAAGGTACAGAAAGGTAAACCACCTAATGTCACACAGTTGGTAAAGTCAGAGGCGAGACTTGAACTCAGACTGGGTGGCAATTGTTTGACAACCAGGAGGGAAGCTATTCTTCAAGTCCAAGCAAGGGATGGGTGGGCCAGTGTAAGGAGTTAGCTGAAGAGATGAGCAGAAGTGGCAGAGGCTGAGACCTGATCCAGGGGTCGGGATGACGACCTTGATTGTCTAGATAGGGGGTGAAAGTGAGGGAAGGTCAAGTTCAACTTCCAAATTCCAGGTCTAGAGAACTGGCTCTTCACTGAAAATGCCATGACCAGAGACCTTAGTCGACTATACACTTTGATTTGGAATAGGAATTGAAAATACATATGAGTACATGTCTAACTCCTCTCCCCTAGAAACTGTGAACTCTTCTTTGAGGGTAGAGACAAGGATCCCTATATTTTTCTAATCCAACATGCAGTAGTATGGGGCATAGTGTAGCTGGCTAATTCAATGTATAGAAAGCTGAACAAATCTTAGTACCTATTCTGTGGGATGTATATAAGTTAACTAGACTAGAGCACTTTGAATTTTGACCAGCAAATTGATATTTGAAAGTTTGAGCCTCAGTACTCATGGAGATTCATTTATTTGTGGAACTGTTTGTCTTTGCTTTGTCATATCTCTAACTTCAAGGTTTGATTCCCTCTTGACTAGTCCTTGAAATTCTGAGTATTCCTCAAAGTATTTAAAGCTTGTAAAGTTAAACATAAATATTAAAAAAAAGTCAGAAAAGCACTTAGAAATATGTGCAACTATCATTTCTGGTCCTTCTTTTTAAAGATAATAGGAAACTAAACTCTAAAAGGTTGATTTGATCTGGTTTATACCATTTTTATTCACTGATTCTCCAACTTTATCTCACAGATGAGGATCAGATCCTTTGAAACCATTAAGATCAGTGAAGACTTTTGTGGATCTTCAGTGATCCTTGTGTTCCCTTCATTCTGGTGCCATGACCTCTCGTGACTCATTGGGTCCCTCCCGATTCTCCAAGGTGTCACCTCTAGGTTGCCAGGCAATGCTAACAAGACTGGTCTTCACACTGCAGTTAGGCGTCAGCTGGTGCTGTCACATTTTCAGGTATTATTATTATTTAACAAAACAAGGGTCAAAGCCTGAGTTGCTCTCAGTGAAGAAAATGCTCATGTAGATCTCCCAAGAAACCAGTTTATTCCCCGCCCTCTTAAAACAGATCTCAATTAAGTCTGTAAAGGATGAAGAGGGTCCAGGATGGGATATAAGGGAGTGTGGAGCTCAGCTGATGAGAACACACAACCTAGGCGGTCTTAAGCAGGCAGATCATGAGTAAGTGCAAATTATACATGGAAACAGAGCAGAGGACACATTTGTTTCTGACAGTTGCTAAGACTACTAGTGTTTAGATAAATTCCTGAGTATGAGCCTGAACTTGAATTATAGAAACCACGTACCCCAAAGCCAAGTTTTCAGGAAGAGGATGGACTCAGTGAGCAGGATTTTCATTTTTTAGAGTTTTGGGGAGTTTTGTTTCTAATTCTTTACTGATGTCTGGCTAACACAGCTACCAGCACAATTCTTGATCATTTTCACTACTTGATAACCATCTGTGGAATTGGATTGTTTATATAACAACTTTTCCCTTTGTGCCTAGAGATGCAGGTTATCAATCCAGCAGTCAAGTATATATTTATTAAGCTCCTACTGTTTGTCCTTCAGTGTGCCAGGGACTCTGAGAGATATGGAGAAGTATAAGACCTGGCTGGTGCTCTTAGGGCATAACTTACCCGAGGCCATAATTAAACAGTACTTACATTGATAGTCTACTGTAGGCTAGGTACAGGGATAAACACTTTTCTGGCCTCTGTCTCCAGTCCATAGAACAGCCTTCCACAGCGGATGTTGTTGCCTGTGCTCCCTTGTCCAAGGTCACATGGCTTGCTATGGGGAGAGGTTCTGTACCTCAGTTTTATACCAGGTAGGCCTGGGACCAAAACTCTCCTATTTGAGAGTCATGGCTGTACCTGTGGCATTAGCACCCATGAAAGCATTCATCCTTCCATCCACTTGGCTGCTTCTGCAATAGCTGTGAGGGTTTCCAGACCCGTGACAGTGTACTTAGCAGCAAGAGGAGGGAAAAACTGTGAGGGTCTATTGCACAGAGTAAACAAGGTCCTTACCCTCCAGGAGCTTACATTCCAGTGGGAAAGAAGAACATTTTGAGTAACCAACCAATAGTAAACAACTGAGTAGGCAAGCAAACAGCTATAATTTCTGGTAGTAAAATACTCTGTGATGAAAACAAAGCAAGGTAAGAGAGGATGAAGTTTACATGGTATGTTCCAACTCACTTAACGATAGACCCAGAACTGCTGACTTTCTGCATCATGATATTCTAGAAAAGACAAGCTCGCAAGCATTGCATGTTATCGACATGGGATCTACATACTGTAATTTGCTAGTCATGCTCTCTTTAACATCACAGTATAATATTCCACTCAAAATCCAGTCTAATTATTTTGGAAGTCAAAACAAAATTGCACTTTTGTTATCTATGTAACTTGGGCATCTGGGCAATATTGTTAAGTTCCAATTCTTTGACTTATGTTGTAAGAAACAACAATTTTGAGTGCATACTAGAGGACAGGTCCTGTGCTACCTACCCGTAAAAACAACAACGAACAAACAAAAAAGCCTTGTTTGCTCCGTCTGTCTCTGGCCGAGGAGACAAGAGGCAGGGATGAAAGTCTTTTTAATTCTCTTGCCTGCCTCCCTATCTCCCCTCCCCTGCCAAATCACACGAAGTCACAAATAAAAAGGCAGACAAACATTGCCATAAATGCAAAGAGTAATTCTAATATTAAAGAAGAACAACCCAGGAAGACACAACCACTAACAAGCATTAAAAAAAGGCAGAACAAACCCTTGTATAGAATCTTGCTGACAAGTGCTATTAAATATTAATTCTATAGACCGTGGAGACATCATTAAACAAACATATATACCCCGATGCTGAATGCGCACTGGTCCAGGCATTTGTTTTACACGTGGTTGTTGGCTAGGTATACTCTTTTGTGTTGCCTTCCCAGGCAAAAAGCAATTTTCCCCCTGCTTCCATTAATTGTATCCTTACATATCACCAAAATCCTCATTGCCTTTTGGTTATTTGTCTTGTCCTTTCCTTTCATTTAATTGGAAAGACAATCTTAGGGAGAATGAAGGGAGTTACCTGTTTCCAGGCTGCCGTGCGTGGATAAAAACACATCATGTTTAGATAGGGGTCTGGATTTAAAGAAGCAGTGCTCCATGCAAGGCACTTGGAGAAATGAGAGCACGGGGTGACCTTTACCCAGTTTAATGCTACTTTCCAACTTCTCCTCAAGATTCTTTAAATAAAGATCCTAAATGTTAAGGAGGAAAAAATCCTAACCCACAGAATTAGCAAAGCTTACTTATGCAGTTTTTTCTTAAAGTCTGGATATACTCTCAATCTTGTAAATATAAAGGGATAACTTCACCATATTTGGAATTATAATCACAGAGCTGCAAAGGGCCTTAGGGAGCATCTAGGCCAGTGATTCTCAAACTTCGAGGATCAGAACATTCTCCTTCAAACACAGAGTGCCAGGTCCTGCCGCCTGGAATTTCTAATTCAGTAGGACTGGGTGGGAGCCAGAGAATTTGCATTTCTAACAGGCTGCCCGGTGATGCCAGTGCGTCTGATCTGGGGCTACACTTTGAGAACCACTGATCTGGGCTAACCCTCACATTTTACAGATGAGTAAACTGAGATCCTGAGAAGTTACTACAGTGTACCCAATGTTACAAGTTTCGTTGAAGGCTGATTCTCCATTGGGACCTACATATCCAGAGTCTGCATCATGCTTTTCCCAGTGCAGCACGGAGAATTTTAGATACCACAGGGAGATTAGAACTCTGTTCCTGTATTAGGAAGTCACCCTCTAGGGGGGTCATTCTTCTGAGGAATGCAGTAGTCTTTAGTGTTGGCGAGCCCCTCAGCCATCTCCTCACGCTCTTGCCCTCCTGCCTGGCAGTCACCTCACTGAGCTCTGTCCCCAGGAGGTATGACCTGTCCCCGGCTCCATCATGGCCAGTCACTGAGATGGAATCAGAATGGGCTCTCCAGAATCCTAGGGTCTGGTTCTTTCTGCCTGTTGTGTCCCAAAACGACACAACCATGTTGGGACCAACTGAGACTATGGTAACCATTATTTGCCTACTTTCAGGGAGACTTTGTCCAGGTGGAACCAGTCAGGATGTATATTTCAACAGCTCCTAGCAAGAGAGCAAGAGTATGTCCTGTAACACATGCCTCCGCAGGGCCGCCCCATGTCTTTCCTGGGCCTTATGCTTTCGCGGGTCCCTTCCTCCATGAAAGAATATGAAACCTGATCTTTCACCCTTACGTGGACATAAGGACCCAGATTACGCAGGTCGCCTTCGTGTTTATATCCCCAATATGAGTTCCTGTGCTTGTGAAGAAATGCAAACTGCAGCATCCCGCTGGGCCCCTCCGACTAGGGGCTCGGCGCCAAGTGTGCCCACCGGGCGAGTGGGCGCGAGGCGTCCCCGGGGAGCCAGCGCCCCGCCGCGCCTTGTGCCCGGGGCTGCGCTCGGAAGACAAAGGGGCGGCGCGCGGGCGTGCGGGGCGGCGGGACCCCGGCGGCGGCCCCTGTCTCCGGTCCCCGGTCCCCGCAGCGGGTGGCGCGGCGCCGGGGACCCGCGTGCACGGAGGAGGAGGCCTGGCCGGCGCGCACCACCGAGCGGAGCGCCGCGCGGGCTTTTTTTTTTTTTTTTTTTTGCATACAATTATAGTGATGGCATCATTTTTTTTGAAACAAACTGTCCATAAATGTCACTGGAAATCCGGGTCTCCTTTTATTAAAACTGAAAAATGTGTATAAATGTAAATAACAAATGACTGATACAGGGATAAGAACACCAGAGCGGCTGCTGGTGTCTCTCTCTCTCTCTCTTTTTTTCTCTCCTCCTCATGTAATTTGCATTAATAAAGAGGCTGTTCCTTGTCGGAATGTGTTTCATCCGGTTTAAAATCCCAGGGCGATCCACTAGGAAGAGCTCTGGGAGAATCCAACTGTCAGAGCCGACAAGACAAATGAATCCCGATGTCAGGAGCGTGTGGTTCAACGATGACAGATTGAGAAGAACTGTCCCCCTCTCGACAGGCGGGCTTCATTTTCAAATTAATAAATCTGAATAAAATATTTTTCCTTTCATTACGAGCGGAGCCTGTTTGACAGTTCCCGTGACAGGAGGGAGTCGCCGTGTTGATGAGAACAGTTTGCATGAATTCCACCTGGGCTTTTTCTGTTTTATTTTTACCTGCAATCTCTTCCCTGTTTGCCTCTCTTCTCCCCCCTCCCGCGCCTCCCGTGTTTCCCCTTCCCCTCCCTTCCGTGCCTTGTTCCCCCGCACCCCCCCATAGTCTTCTTGTCTCACGATCCTCCCCTCCCTCATTCCCGCGCTCTTCTCCGGCTCCGAAATGTCACCCACTCCTATTTTTTGCAACGGTTCCTATTCACCTGCAGGCTATTACCCTGAATTAAAGGCCAGAGCATTGTTTCACTAAAAAGAGAGAGACAGCGAAAGAGAGAAAGAAAGTCCACAACTAATTATTATGAAATGTTTTCTTTTTTCCTTTGGCTGCTTATCGCGGATCAGATGATGATAACAGCTCAGCCCAGGCTAGAGGAAATAGTGCGTTTCTCTAATTTATAATTTCACCTTAGGAAACAATCCTCATCATTTCTTCTTCACACGAAAATAAAGGGAGCCCATCCAAACAAGCAGACAAACAAGAAAACCTTTGTTGTCAATTTCCCTCCCAAAGCCAGGAGAGTGAGATCAAGCGGGCACCTCAGGAATTGGAGATGCAGAGGCAAGTCTTAATGCACACGGTGACAGGCTGTTCCTCTTAAATAATTTAGGAGCACTTTCTGGGAAACAATATGTGATCATTAGAGAAATACTATTGAGAAAAGTGACTTCTTGATAACAGAGGGGGTTTTGTTTTTGCATTTGGTATAGAATCCTGGCTCAGCAGGCGACTTTCAATGTCCCTGTTCTTCAGCTGGAGATCCACAGAGTAGAGGAGAAATTAATCTGAGTGCAGCAGTCAGTGACACCCAAAGCCCCAGCCTTGAAGGCAGGACTCCCCGGTGCCTCCCTCCTCAACTTGCAAGGAAGGAAAGAGACTTGCCAAACCTGCCACAGTAAAATGAGGGAGGTGCCAGGAGATCCGAGGTCTTCAGCCCAAGGGTCTGGCCTCTGACCCTGACTTGTTATATTCTGCAGATTTGTCGTCACACTCTTACCCATCCTTCAGAAGGTAATGAGCCTGCAGTGTTTTCTGTGCCATTGTATAAGATGGACTTAGGTCCTAGGGTTTGTGTCTGACGTGCATGGAAAGCCTTTGAGAACAGAGGTCACCAAGGTAGCAAGCTTGCCTTCCGGTTAATGTAGGTGGAAATCTCAAGCCATTATCTGAGATCTTCAGGCTTAGGAACGTGTGTGTGTGTGTGTGTGTGTGTGTGTGTGTGTGTGTGTGTGTCTGTGACATTTGGGATTTGATTCTTGAAATAAATTATTTAAGTGGTAGAAATTAGATAAAGAGAATAATCGAAGGCTTCCTAAATACCGGTATTTAAGTATAGCAAACCGCACTAGATGGGAGCAGAGTGTAATACTCAAAATTTCTCAGCGAGGAGACTTCCACCTTTAATTTTGCTGAGATCTCATTTAATAACTAGGATAAATAGAAGGGCCACCTACTAAAACTTTTAAAACAAATCGTCATTCAGAAGACGGGAGGAAGTTCAGTGGTCAGTATCAAGATTCTAGAAGTTCTTATGTAGTGGTTGTCTTGCTTTATTATACATTTCCCACACTGCATTTCTTCCACACAGAAAAAAATACCATTCTAACACAGTCTTCCAGTGATTCCAAAATCCAGTATCATAAAATCTAGATAATTAGTATCTAGTTAGCTATCAGGATGCTATAAGAATGTAAGAAAAGAAATGTGAATGTTCTGAGATCTTTTATATTAATCATACATCTGTGGTAGGCAAGTGGGTATTACAGTCTTCATTTTGCAGAGCTAATAGGAAACTGAGTGTCAGGATTAAGTGACTTAATATAAGATCACTTGACTCACAACTAGAAAAGGAGGGATCGATTTTTTTTCCCCTTACTGCACGTGTCATTACCTTTTCACTAAATTATCCTGCACTCAGCTGTGTGTGTTCATGTGTGTGTTAGTGGAAATCTTCAGGTAAATCACACCATCATAGAGCTGACTACTATTAATTCTCTAACGGTTGGAAACTACTGCTCTCCCATCTCAGCAATCCATGTTCCATTTTGCTGATTGATTTGTATTGGCCTCTCAAAATATTTATTTTCAGATTCTCTCTTCCATTTTTCTCCCCCCTGGGTAATATTGAAGTGGTTAAGAAATAGTCATACCAAGACCATCAGTGTTTTCAAGTAAGTGGTATTATTAATTATTTGTGGGAAATAACCTACAAAAATTAGAGACATTTCACGGTATTAAAAACTATTCACACTACAGGGGTGCCTAGGTGACTCAGTCAGTTGGGCGTCTGCCTTTGGCTTGGGTCATGATCTTGGGGTCCTGGGATCGAGTCCTATGTCAGCTCCCTGCTCAGTGGAAGCCTGCCTCTCCCTCTCCTGTGCTCTCTCTCTCTAATAAATAAACAAAATATTTGAAAAAAATATTCACACCACTGAAAGAGGGTAAGAGGGTCATGATAGATAAAAATGATTTATATATTTATTTTAAAAGATGTGGCTCCCTTTAAATTCTGTGAGGATGGGAAATTATGCCCTGTTAACATGGTTCAGTGAGCTGAATTACTTATTGGGTATTGGATTTTTGGACAATCTCATTTCCTTGAGGCTGCATTGATAAAAATGGACAATAATTATTTTTATGGGGACAGTTTGAAGACTCTTGAGGATGATATAACACCTTACATTTACATCTTACAATTTTCAAAGTATCACACAAACATTGCTTTTTTTTTCTTTCTTGATTCAGACAGAAAATGAATGAATGAATGAATGAATGAACAGATAAATCTGTTTATCTTCATGAGAGCCCGATAAGGCAGGCATGATTATCGCCATTTTACTGCTGAATGAGGATATAGAGAGATGGAATGGTTTAGAAGAACCAAAGAAGTGAGATGAGGCAGAGCCAAATTCAGTGCCAGGTTGTTCTGGATGAAAGGTACTTTCTCCTGTATTCCTTGGATCGAATTTTTCAAATAGTAGAAAACCTTCTTTATCTGGGATTGGGTCTCTTGTGTTACTAGAGCAGAAGATCAGCTCGGCTCACTAGATAATGCATGTGTGTTTGGTACTATCTTAAGCTGGGTAATGGTATTTAAACAATAGAATGAGTCACTCATTCTGTGGCCACTTTTTGGGTTTAGAATCCAACAGATGTAACTCCATGGTTTTCTAAAGAGATGTGGCTAGAGGCTTAGCATCTGGTTGTATCTTCACGGGCCCAGGGCCACTATGAGCGTTAAGATCCTGGAGCATAGGGATTCATGGCAAACAGAGGCCAGCCCAGCTCAGGAATGCTCTTTTCTCTCCGCGGTGTCTTGAGCTGTCTTTAGGAAGTCAAACCACGAGGGCTTCTCTTGCATCCTCACAGAAGGGAGCACAGAGGTGGCTAAAAAGGAAGAGCGAGTCATTCACTTAGACGTTTCCTGAGCTCCCACTCAGTGCCGGGCATTGTGCTGGGAAGTGGGACTAGAAAGCTCTGTGAAACACACCTGTCCTCATGGAGCTGAGCCACACAGATGCTCCCTATGTCTGCTAAGTTCTCCAGCAGAGGCTTGCTCGCTGTGTTTGGGAGCCGAGGATGGAGGACCTAACTTCATGCGTGGGATTCTTGCAGAGATGTTGGAGAATTTCATGGGAAGGTACATGCTGTCCCCTGTGGAATGGTGCCATGGTCCATACTAGGAGTCTTACCTTTCCACTATTTCTTTGCATACATTCAATTTTCCACTTAAATTGAATCGCTTTCCTTTTTCTAGTAATAATTAATGCCATTAATATTACTACTCTACCATCCATTACGGATCCGCTGCGCGCTAGGCACTGTGCCGTATGGTTTTTAATCCTGACAATAGCTCTGTGAAAGCATCTTTGTCTGTTCTTCATTCCATAGTGGAGGAAACAGGCTTGGAAGCGTGCTTAATCTGAATCAGTCCTTATGAGGCGCGATCCTCACTTCCCTCATGGATGCAGGTCTCCTTACCTTTGATTCATTTGTCCGGAATTGCTTCTCCCTCTGTTTCCACTTGTCAAAATCTCAGGCAGGGCTCAGTGCAAACGCCTGTCCCTCTGTGAAATCTTTCCTGATGTTGCACAACCTGGGGATGTCTCCACATCAAGGAGATCCTTGAACTTGGAAATCAAGGCAGTCATTTTAGGATAATTGTGAAATCATGACCCAGGGGCCCAGGGACCTGCCTTCAAACAGACCCGATCTATGGCATCCCACCCTCGGGAGATACGACTCTATGTTCTTCCTTAAATATCTCTGGGGGCAGAATTTCTGTAGTCTCTAACGGTCCTTTCTTTTCCTCGGATCAAGATTTCCCCCACCTAATCTAAATGCATTCCCTCTTGTTTGATATTCTGCGGAGTAAGAGGTTACCTGCTCTGCTCACAGATAATGCACCATCTGAAAACCACCCCATGCTCCAAACCAGTAACCAGGCGACCCTTGTGCCGTACCCTCCGTAACTAACCTTTGTGATTCTCGTGCCCTCTCTTCCGAAGTCTGTTCTTCTTTCCTTTAATCTTGTTGTCACTGCCCTTTCTCACCTCTAGCATCAACGGCAAGGAGACCACATTCTGACACACGAAAATACCACTAGCAGGTGGCAGGCAAATTGGCATGCTTAGCGCAGCACCACGCACCCTCCGGGGATTAATAATAAATACTATTTGATGATGAAATCTGAGTGCATTTTCTTCTCAATGAGACAGTGTCAACTGTTTTCTTCTAAAGCAGAAATGAGCAGAATACAAAATGGAACAGCCTTCCTTTTTCCCCACTCAGGAGGCTGCTGTTACTGATCTGGTTGGCATTCCTCCCGCTCTGCCCAGACGGAAAGGACCTACACCGGTGCCACTGTGCCTTCCCTTGATAACTAGCTCTTTATGAAAAATTGGAGATGAGTACTCTAAATGCTTTGTTTTCTTTATTTCCTGGTCTGGCTGGTGTAACTTTAAGGATTAAAGTGGATTATTTTAACCATAAACTAGAACTCAAAGATAAGGTCAAAAATTGTATATATAATTATATAGATATACATAATTGGATGTCACTGCCGGGGTTAGCAGGATTTATTCATTAGATATTTAATGAACATGTTCTATGTTCTAGGGTTGGGGTGGTTTCAGGGGTTGGTGGTAGGGAGAGAAGTGTAGAAGGGTTGATATCCTTAAAGTAATCTACTCCAGGGGCACCTGGGTGGCTCAGTTAGTTAGGCATCTGCTTTCGGCTTGGGTCATGATCCCAGAGTCCTGGGACTGAGCCCACCATCGGGCTCCCTGCCCAGTGGGGAGCCTGCTTCTCCCTCTCCCTCTGCCTCTCCCCCTGCTCGTGCTCTCTCTCTGTCAAATAAATAAATACAAATCTTTTAAAAAATAATCGACTCCAAATACTTTAATTCCCACATGGGAAACCTGAGGCTCCAAGAGGTGAGTTATATAGTTAGAAGTATATAGTTATCTGGGTGTTTCATGGGAAAATCTGGGTCAGAGCCCTTCTTGTGCTCCCTTCAGATCTATTTCCAGTATTCTCTTGCTACCTGTGTTTTTCTTCTCAGAAAGTAAAGTCAGTGCTATGGCAAAAACAAGTATAAAACTTTGGATGAGACATCCAGGGACAGTGAGTGCCAAAACATAGATTAGGTGAACCTGGAATTGAGCTGTTTGAATTAGGCGCGGAGGCTTGGAGCTCTGCCTACCTCAACTTTCTTTGCCTCCCTTCCTAGAACCACAGGGCTTTGAGGAGTACGTAACAAAACTGTCTCTCCAGGGAGGTGCAAAGCAAAATATGATGCTGTCCCTGTGTCCCAGAGTGTCCGTGTTGGTTAAGGCTAAATGTCAGAAAAAGGCAGAGTTAAGTAATAATGCCAGAGATAAGCAAGCAAGCTGATTATGTACACACTAAAATCTGAGTGCATGATTAACTGCCAAATGAATGATATGCTAAATGCGGTAAGAATGTAGAGATGGAGGGAAGACTGTGAGAAAGGAAGAGAGACATTCTAGCCACTTCTGCAACAATGTGTATGATCAGGATATACAGAAAACAAAGAGAAAAACCTTTAGGGAGCTGGGAGAAGGCTCTGAATCAAGAAAATGTAAACCGTGTTTGGATAATGAATAAATAATTTATTGCACTGGAATATTTGATAAAGTGAGTTGTTACAGATAATACTAGAAAGCCAGGTTTGGGTCAGATGGTGAAAAGTGCTGAAAATCAGGCCAAGGGAAATGGAATTTATTTAAATTCCATAGTGTTGGATTGTTTCAGTTTTACTGAAAGAGGCAGCTCTTAAGACCCAGTCCGTACAACCTCCTTAGGTGGACTTTGTGGGATTTTTTTTTTTTTTTTGGATGACTTTCACATAGTCTCTAATTTATGAACCAACAGTGACATCTATCACTTGTTCTAGTTCAGTTTGGCAAGTGTACATCAAAGGTGTGTCCCTCCATCTCGTTTTTATGCCACAACACCCATTGCTCTCCAGTCCCATTGTAGCAACTGACCACGAAATCTTCTCTATAATTTGCTGCTTCCAATCACTAGCGAGCAACACCTGCGACAAAGCCAATTTGCTGATTAGACCCAGGATTTCGTGAGCAATGTTAGTTGTATCTTCCTAGCTTTAAAATGGGCTACACTCTGATTGCATGATTCTCACTGGTAGGCCTGTGACTTTTTTTTTTAAAGATTTTATTTATTTATTTATTTATTTATTTATTTATTTACTTATTTGAGTGAGAGAGCGAGAGAGAGAGAGGGAGAGAGAGAACACGACTAAAGGGAGGGACAGAGGGAGAGAGAGAGAATCTTAAGCAGACTCCATGCTGAGCATGGAGCCCGATGTGGGGCTCAAACTCACAACCCTGAGATCATGACCTGAGCTGAAAGCAAGAGTCAGACACTTAACTGACTGAGTCACCTGGGTGCCCTAGCCTGGGAACACTTTAATTCACAAAATATTGATGGTAAATGCCATATGTAAAATAATCTATGAGGTTAATCTGCTGAAACATCTGTGACCTGTGGGCAACACAAAGAGTAAGATGTATTCATTCCCATGTGATTGGGGAACAGACATAAACAATGAGAAGTTCTTAGGAAGGTACGTGCAGTTAGGGTACAGAGAGGGAAGAGACTAGTCTTGACAGAGAATTACTAGGTTGAGCATGATTTGATCATATTAAATAGTCCACATGATGCTCATGATTGTTTGGCTTGCCTTGTGGTTAAAGGTAAAACTGAGTGTAGTCATTAGATCCACTGTCAAGTATTTTCAAAAGGAAGGTCAGTTTCCAACGGAGGAAGAGTGGTAAGAACTTTGGCAGGAGGCCAGAGAGAAAATACGGGGAGTTGGTAGCAACCACTACTTTTTGGAAAGTGTGGCAAATCTTTGGAATAATTTAGGAGCCTCCCTTACATGTGTAGAGGAAGTATAAAAAGTATTAGAAAAATTATCAAATGCCCAAAGGCAGAGATATGTGCTAAATTTGGGTCTTATCACTGAAACATGTGATTTGGAGTGTCACTGGTAGCAGACAGAATGATTTTTCAGGAGATGAACAACATGTGGTCTAAGAGAACTATCTACCTGGCTTACCATATAACACTGAAAAAGTTAGAAAGTGTTTGGGATTAATTTTCAACTCGGACTCTCAAATTTTGCAACTTTGGAATTTGTGAACCAGCACGTTTCCTCAGTAATTCTCGGAGGGCCCTTTCCATGATGGCCTTCAGTAACTTCTCTCATATGGCTCTTTCTACCACACGTTTCAGGAGACAGATCAGCCGTTTGTGCTTACGGTATATGTTTTCAAATAATGGAGTCTCAACTGTAATCACTGACGTATAAGGGATTATTTTACCGCTTCATCAAGTGCTTTTGTGTACATTTATTATAAAGATTTGTATTAAAACTTTATGAGATATCATTAAAAATAAGAATAAAAATTTGTCCCTTAAAGAAACAAAGGGTCAGATTACTAGACTAGGAATCCATAACCTGTGGAAGCCATAGCCAGAATCTGAACCAGGAGCCTCTGGCTCCAAATTCCTTGTGCTTTCCAATCTATCATCCATCCAATGTATCATGCATAACTTACAGCCTAATGCAAGAAATCTGGATATTTTTAGTATAGGCTCTTGGCTTATTTCACTCCTGGGGAGCCAATGGAGAAGAGTTATCAACACCTGTGTAGAGTCCACAATATTTATACCTCGAGTTAGTGCCAGAAAGTGCCAGAAAATTAAAATATTAGAGTCTCCAAGGAGTCAACGATGACAAATTAAAATCAATGACTCCCACTCCTGTGAACAAATCCATGTTAAGTAAAAATGATTCCTTGTTTTCTAAGATGCCGAGAGCACTTTGTTTATAAAACAGCCAGCGTCCTTACGACTCATCGTTGGCTGGATGACCACAGATGAAGCAGATTCTATCTCACCTTTCCGATCTGTAAAATGGAATTCATCATACCTGCCATTCTGCTTACAGAACGGGCACGAAGGTAAGTAGTAACAACGCACGCACTGCTCCTTGGGAGTAAGGCAGCGGTATAAATCCGAGGTATTATCATTAAGACACTGCTGATATTTACATGGCTCTCTTCTCCAGGGCATAGAGGGTTTTATTGCCTCACGGAGCTCGAGGAAGTGGAATAGTAATGCTCTCTTCCAAAAGGGAATCTGACCGAGAGAGTGGATAAGTGGCTGACCCCCACATGGCACAGCAAGGTGATAACCTTATTGCCCAGTGATATTGATTAATATTTGTCAGTTAACGACTAGCCCGGTGAGTCTGGCTTGCTGCTGGCTATCTCTACAATAATAAAAACCCTCCTGTTATAGAATAGTCCATGGTTTCCGGAATGGGATTTAAACTGAACTTTTTTATTTTTCCTGTGGCTCTTAAATTCTCAGATAACTTTCTCCTACACTTACTTTCTGGTTTCAATAGAAATAGCACAAAAATGCTGACTGTGGAATTCCCAGCCGTCAGAACAGTGGAGGGTTTGAATGTCGCAAGAAATATTGGTTTCCTTGAGGCTTTCAGACATTTTTTCCCTAACTACATAAATAGCTATGGGGTGAAAGAAAGAGAAGGCAAGTGATGAGGAAGGAGCTGACAAGAGGGTGAAAAAGTTGCCTTTTCAAAAAAGAGGTAGATGGGCCATCTGCTTCGCGTCATCAAAAAAAAAAAAAAAAAAAAAAAAAGAAAAAAAAAGTGTGTGTTGGGGGAGGGGTGGGGGAGGTGGGTGAAGGAGGACCGGCAAATGGGACACCAGCAAGATCTGAACTCTCCTCCGCTTTTACTACTGAGTTTGACCTCGGACACTTTTATCAACCTTGGCTTTAATGTGTGCATCTTGAAAATGACCAAGGTGACCTAGAAGACCTCTGAGATGCATTAGCTCTGAAGTTTGGCTTGTTCCCTAAAAGCCACCATGAACGCCTGCCTCTTTGGCCGACTACTCTGCCCACCACTCTCAGTGCCACATTGAACAGTCTCCGTGAGGACAGTGCAGCCACAAATACCTCATGTGGCTCTTGGAACTCGTGAAAATTCCCTGAGGTTCCAGCATTCTTTCTCAAGGCTGACTTCCCTTTGATGATGACAGAAGGAAGACTCTTGGAGGGGCTTGAAACTCCCAGGGAGTCTCAGTCCTGAACAGAGGAACTAAGAGGAGTGGATTCCCTTCCCAGGCTTCAAGAATGAGTGCTAGTGTCGGGGCACCTGGGTGGCTCAGTGGGAAGGCTCTGCCTTTGGCTCAGGTTATGGTCTCAGGGTCCTGGTATTGAGCGTGGCATCGGGCTTTCTGCTCGGCAGGGAGCCTGCTTCCCTTCCTCTCTCTCTGCCTGCCTCTCTGCCTACTTGTGATCTCTCCCTCTCTCTCTCTGTCAAATAAATAAATAAATAACATCTTAAAAAAAAAAGAATGAGTGCTAGTGTCTCCATCAGCTTTGACCTTCGGTATCTTTCAATATGGGATTTGCTACTTCATTTATGTAACTATCTCAGCATTTAATCCCAGCGTACAGGCTTTGCAAAAACAACAGAAAACACAAAAAGAAGAGGTAAGATGCTTATCGATCTGCTAAAGTTCCAAGAAAGTCGGTTGGTCAATGTGCTCGGACATCTGGATGCCTGAAAATTTGGTTGACTTGGATTATTTATTTTAAATGGCCAGAGATGTTCAAAGGAGTGAAGAATTTACCTGATTTGGTCTAGGCAGAAACAGATTCACTGAGTTAATGTTCTCAAATTGTTCACTGTTCATTCACTATAACTCATTATATTGATAATAATGCAGATATTTGCTGTCAGTTAACACGATTCTAGAAACATCTACTTTTTAAAAAAATTATTTAAATTCAACTAACATATAGAGTATTACTAGTTTTGGGGGTAGAATTTAGTGATTCATCAGTTGCATAGAACACCCAGTGCTCATTACTTTAAGAGCCCTCCTTAATGCCCATTCCCCAGTTACCCCAGACCCCTGCCCACCTCCCCTCCAACAACCCTGTTTGTTCCCTATAATTAAAAGTCTCTTATGGTTTGCCTCTCTCTCTGTTTTTATTTTATTTTCTTTTTCCTTCCCTTTCCCTATGTTCATCTGTTTTGTTTCTTAAATTCCACTTAAGAATGAAATCTTATGGTATTCGTCTTTCTCTGGCTGATTTCACTTAGCATAATACCCTCTTTTCCCCTCTTATCTCATCCATGTCATTGCAAGAGGCAAGACTTCATTCTTTTTGATGGCTGGATGCAATGGATGGATACGTCCATTGTATGTATATATTAAAAACACCTCTTCTTTATCCATTCATCTGTTGATGGACATCTGGGCTCTTTCCATAGTTTGGCTATTGTGGGTATTGCTGCTATAAACATTGGGGTGCTTGAGCCCCTTTGAATCACTGTGTTTGTACCCTTTGGGCAAATACCCAGTAGTGTGATTGCTGGGTCTAGTGTACCTCTATTTTTAACTTTTTGAGGAACCTCCATACTGTTTTCCACAGTGGCTGCACCAGCTTGCATTCCCACCAACAGTGTAGGAGGGTTCCCCTTTCTCCACACCCTCGCCAACATCTGTTGTTTCCTGACTTGTTAATTATAGGCATTCTGACAGAGTGAGGTGGTATCTTATTGTGGTTTTGATTTGCCTTTCCCTGATGCCGAGAGATGTGGAGCATTTTTTCATTTGTCTGTTGGCCATTGGTATAGAATCATTTACTTTCTGACTGCTCTCTACATCTTCCTAAAAGTAAGTGACTAACTCATTCTGAGTATTCTTAAGCAAACATCTGAGGTAATTTTCCTGGTAGAAGGAGCTGAAAGTTTATTTTTCCACTTTAAAGAGGTAGTTAATACTGCCACTGTGGTGTTGTAATAAAATCCACCAAATTTACTGGTGCTTTCTGATTTACAATTCATTTCAAGAGCAGCCCTGATTCCTGAGAGGGAGAAACAGAGTATCAAGCAATTCATGAGTCTTTCCACTAGCTGAGGTCATGTCTTTTGATCATGCCTCACAATGGCTGGGACTATTTCATAATGCTTCTGCCATAGGAAATTTCTCTTATGATGTCCTCTGGTGCTGGTTATTGAGGAATATCGGCCAGGATTATAGCCAAAATTCTGATTTGCTTTTTTCAGACTGTTCTAACTTGGATAAGAATGGTCACAGCACTCTCAGTGAATTCAGTTGTAATCTCCAGTTAATATACACTTTATAGGTTTGGACTTCAGTAGTGTGACCACAAGAAATGGGAATTCCTAGGTCTGTTTAAACTGAAGTTTCTATGTGGGTATCATTTTAATTCTACAGATGAACAATTGTTTTAATTTGCTAGATGATTCTGAAATTATTCCTTTGTGAAAAGCCAGCTCTGGACCAAAGCTTAGAATACTAATTTAATGAAGACGAACAACTATCTAAACCAGTTTCACACATGAAGACTGGCAACTGTACATATAGAAACCGTAATCGTCTCCCCCCCTCCAGTTTATCTGTAAATCTAACATATTTGATGATTGAATATTCTTCCCACAAATGTAGCTCAGGGGCTGATTTGCATAGTCCCAGATTAAACTAGGATGTCACCTGTTCCCAGGAGTCTCTTTGGAAGAAGGCTCTCTGGCTCTCTGGGTTGGACGATAGGAGGACTTTGGAAAGGCTCACGGTGATGTTTTCCAATGAGCACCCACACCAATGAGACATGGTACCCCTTGAGGAGAGGATCATGACAAAAGCAAAATGGCAGAAGAGAGCGCTAGAGTAGAGAGTGTTTGGATTAGGAATATTTATAGCAAGTAATTAATGTTTAGTTTTTATACTTTTTGACTCAGTGAGTGCAACATGGAATAGTGTCCTGGTCCTTTGGCTCTCTACCACAAACTAGTTCATCTATTTCTGCTATAGATGGAACCTTTAAGAACAAATCTTCTCCATGCCAAACATGCTCTAACTGCCAAAGACAGCAGACTCAGCTAAAGTTGGAGGAAGTACCCTTGGTAGGGATATGAGAATGATATATGTAGGCCCCAGAGGACGCTGGGCAATTATGGTACCACTTGGAATTTGAAGATGGTGTCTTGGTATCCCAACACGAAATGTGACTACAGTGGTAATAATAATAACATTAATACCTTTTTTTGCTGGGTTCTTTTATATGATATTTTATTTAATTACATAATCACGTGAAAGAGGGATTACTATCCTTTCTGTGCATATTTTAAAAAATTACAAGAGTTGCCTAAGATCACATAGCTATAAAATTGGAGCTAAGATTGAGATTCAGTTCTGTCCAAAACATTTTGATGTCACAAACAATAGAAATTGCTCTTACGATGAATGGGCATTTAGCGATTATGGCTAGCACATTCTCAATGGTACCATCTTGCCAGTAGCAGTCAATACTGTAAGATGATGGTCATGACAATGATGTCAGGTGTGTCTGGTAGAATCCTTGTTGTGGGAACAGAGCAGGTATATAAGAAACAGAGGCAGACCAGAGGAGTGGCCCCTGGTAATTGAAGCAGAAACCAATGTCAGTAATGATATGTGTGCTCCCCCCTTGTCTGGGGGGATTGCTAGGGTAGGAAATAGGCCTTATTAATTTTTGTATTCCCAGCACCTAGGATAGTATCTGTCACGTTCACGTGGTAAGCAAATTCTTCTTAAATGGTCAAATTCAAGATGGTTGCCCAAGACTCAAGGTAGCAGAAAAGAGGTGGTCAACCAGAATAGATGAGGTCAGGTGCCAGCAGGATGATGCCTGAGTGACTCTACAGTGTAGAGGGTCACATCTACCTTAATTCAGCTGGGTCATTTGTATCCACAAGAAGTGGGAGTTATTGTAGGGCTTTCCCTTGATATAAAAAATAAAGGCAGATTATGGCTCACATAGCTTTTATTTTGAGGGAATATGAGATGATATTTTTAGTCAATATTACTTACTGGGGTCATACAGTGTGCCAATCACTGTGCTAAGCGCGGAGGCAAACAGGACTCCCAAAGTCATTTGCCATAAGAAACTTACCAGGCAGTTACAGACACCTAAGCAGTTAAAATGCAACATGATAATTACACTGACAGGAGATGTACAACGTGCCATAGGAATAAACAGTAGAAACATCTTCCTCAGAATTCAGAGGTTCCAGGAATGGTTTCCAGAAAAAGGGGAATGAGATATTACATTTGGATTAGACCTGGGGTTGAGGTCCTGTCCTGTCATGGGGTAGGTGTGAGATATTTGGAAATTTGCTTAATCCACTGGATCTTTTGTTTTCCCACCTTTAAAACAGAAAATAAAAGTTGACCATTCAAACTTACTCAATGACTATACAAATTAAAGTACTTAGTGGGCACAAAACACATGGTCAGGAATATGTCCCTCCGCCATCTTCTTTCTCTCTCCTGTGGTTATATTAACACAGGGTGGCTGTGCTGTCATATGACACACACTCAACACACATTTCTTGAATTGATTTCAGTCTCAACAAAACCACGGGGCAGCACGTTTTTGTCAACGTGTTCATCTTTTCTGGTTCATCCTGGTTTTAGGATCATGTAGAGTGTACACTCACAAGGTTGTCTCATGCAGTGATTGCATCCAAGAAATACTTCTCCTTGTCAACCAAAAATATTCAACTCATGAGAATGTAGAGTGTCTTAGAGTGTCTGGATCACGTCTGGCATATGTAGGCCATTTATGGATTCTCCGTTTTTCAGAAGGGTTACTCAGATTTTGGCAAAATTTCCTTCTCTTGAGCATGTGTTCAGGGTCTGGGAATATGAGACAGGGAAGTCGAAGGTTTTCTCTGGAGAAGATAATCTTTTTTAATTTTGGCTCCACAGAAACCATCCCATGAAGTGAAGAGAAATTTAGCAGAGTTGCTAACAGGAGTGTCCTCAGAGGGGTTAGTTACCCAATCTCCTTGGTCCAAAAGGTGTATAGCTTTGGAATGTATATAACTAATGATCAGGGGAAAAAAATGAGTATCTGTTCACTGCATTTCCTGTCTTCCTGGAAGAGACCTCAGGCCATTTGTGTGAGCGGGAGCATGGCATCTTCTGAACTGCAGTTCTAAAAGCATTTAACAATTCCCATTACTTTATGAGGAAAAAGAAAAATCTGGGGGCAATTTGAAGAAATTTGGCTCAGGACTTGAAGTGTATCAGTACCCTATACATTTTTCCTTGTTTTGTACCACTAGGGCTCTTCTGCTTAGAATGTTTCATTCATGTCCAAAGGGAGGAAAAACTAGAAATCAAGCAGATAACCCTCAAGGACCAGCATTGGGGTAAATGTAAAAAGTTGTGTCCGTGGCGGTGAGGAGCTCAGTGAATTTGAAATCTGGCTGGGTCTGCCTTTCAGAAGTGGGGGGTGAGTCTCTTGCTTGAGATGGAGGCCATGAACTCTGAAGGCTTTTTTCATCCCTCTATGACACTTCAACTCCTGGCTCTTAAGTACATTGTCCTGAATTGACTTTGTTTCTCCTCCTGGGACACAGACACTCTCCAAATGCCTAGTTACTTTTTTGCAACATTTAGAGATGGACCTAGTACATTCTCTCATTTTTTCTGTAATGGTCCCACTTTCTTGTAAAAGTGAGGCAGGGATCATTTCTCCCATTTTACAGAATCAGAAATAGACACTGGGGGATTTTAGAACAGTGGTGGGGCGGGAGCTGAAAACCAAAGTTTCCTGATTCTCAGTCCGGGGTCTTCCCACTAAACTACCCCGAGAGTGTGATCTCGCCTGCTGCGGAATTTCAATGCGAGGTGGATTTCTTTATTACTAGCTAATGACATGAGGTTGAATCATCAGTGGATACACATAATGGGATTTCTTGTTCTCTTCTCTCCTGAATCATGACGAAGCCATTTACACTTGCTATAATCAAGTTCCCGCATCGATAAAATAGAGGAAGCAGGCAAAGAATTGGAGAGAGAGTTCTATCTCACTCTTCCTTTTTTCAGATGATTCTGTGACTATGTACGTACATGAGATAATCATTTCCAGGTAAGCAGTTTGAGCTCTGCAGACCAAAAAAGGAAAGAAAAGAAAAGAAAAGAAAAGAAAAAGTTCCTATAAATCTAAGGCATTATCATTATTTTTATTGCTTGGATTAATTGGGTCTTAACACAACATAACAATAAAGATGTTATCTAGGTATATTTTAATGATCTGTTTTGAGGTAAAAATATGTTGGGTGTGCAGGAGTCTAATTTGATGCCAGGGTATGACAGTTCTGCTCCTTCTCATTGTGTATGAAACCTGTCTCATAGTTGAACCGCCTGACTTCTGTCTGATACCCTTCAATCTCTGTTTTTTGTTTCAGCTCCCATAACTGTAAGTAATATAATCTTATTGGGCGTCTTGGCATGTGTTATTGGGCTATTGCAATTTGAAGAAATCTCTTTATTAATATACACCATTTTCTTTTTTTAAAAAATATTTTATTTATTCATTCATTTGATAGAGAGCAAGAGTGAGAGTACATGCGTGTGAGCAGGGGAGGGGCAGAGGAATAGGGTGAAGGAAGTTCCCCACTGAGCAGGGAGTCTGAGGCAGGATTGGATTCCAGGACCCTGGGATCATGACCTGAGCCTAAGTCAGATGCTACACAGACTGAGCCACCCAGGTGCCAAGACTAACCATGTTCAAACTGTCACTCTCTGCCTGGTCTGGGTCTTGTCCCAGAGTTACGCTCAACTCCTCTGGGCTGCCAGGCACACTGTCTCGGTACCGAGGGGTCTAGCTGGGCATAATACTAGCATTCTTGCCTCGGTAAGAGAGCGATGAAGGCAAATTTGCCTGGACCTAAAACCCAGCCCCAGTCCTTATTTTATACATGGGGTGATCATGTGTCTGGTTGGCCCTGGACAATCTCAGTTTCTGTCTGTTAGGCCAGCATAATTATCAAAAGTGTCTTTATTCTCAAAAGGGCCCTAGACACCCCTATATATGAGACACCTTGGTCAAATTACAACCTTTTTAATCTTTTGTCATCTAAAATTTTTTTGAAAAACTCCTAGCACCATTATATTAGCCATATACTATAATTCGCTGCCCTGTTACATCTGTGGGCCTTTGGTGGATGATGAACTCATTCCATTGCTTTTCCGTGGTCGTACTGAAGAACAGCTGCTTGATTCCACCTTCCTGAAGACTCCCATCTATTTGCCCATCTCTGGTTTAGGTCAACAGGATAACTGGTTTCTCTGCCTGATATTTCTCACTGTGTAGAGATGACCTTTCTTCTCCCCCAGTTGGATATCCGGACCCTGACCACATTGTCTCCAGGGCTGGGCCTGATCCTGCTCTTCTTCAGCCATTTAAGATGGATTTCTCTGGATATGTGTGCTCTGCCTCTACATGAGAGTCTCGAGGACTCACCCTGGCAGGCCCCCTTCTCCACAACTGGGTGACACTTGTTTGTGGTGTGACAACTGAAACAAGAAGGCAGAGCGTTGCCTCGCTCAGCCTCAACTGGAAACGCACACACTGGGTGACTCAAATTTTTCACAACTGTGAATGTGTCTGTGAATAAGTGTGAAAGCACTGTGTGTATTAATTGGGATTACAAGCAAGCCTTAATGAACAGGTGAATTCGCACATGTAACTGATGGGCATTGTCTGTACTAACCCACCTGGAAAGGCCCGCGGCACTGAAATGCTAGGTCCTCCAAGATTCTATTCTCCACTGGGCCTACTATTCCTTGTTCACAACCTACTCCATCTCTGCCTCCTTTTGGTCTCACTTTGACCTCTGGCACTTCTGTTGGTTTCAGCCTTGTTTTAAGCCTGGGAACATTGGTAAAACCACTTTTCTGGGCTCCAGTTCATTGACTTTTCTTCCATCTTATGATTTTTTCTTCTCTACCATCTTCAGCGTGACTCCATCTTCCAAGCATCTGAGCTCTCTAGTGTACATATGGGACTTTTTCTTAATGATTCACTTCTGTGGATAGCCTGGGTGGTAAATCCTCCTATCTTTTGGACTGATACCTTCTCAGTCTCCAGCTCTAGAAAGTCAGCTGTGCACACCCAAGGCTGGAACTTGCTTTATGGCATCCAATGTCTATTTGTTCTTAGTACAGTGGAAGGCCTATTTCATGGGACAACTGATTCTATTTTAAAAAATAGTTCTAATTGTGAAAGATGTATTCTTTCCCTTAAAATTTAAATGTGAATCCCTATAATTTTTATCTATGGTCTCACTGATTTTATTATCATGATAAAATTTACTGATTTACTATCATTGCTTTGATCAATTTTGTTAATAGTAGCCATCTATTAATACTTTCTTAGGTTGTTAGTTGTATTTCCAGACTAATTATATAATTCACATTGTGGGGTGAAATACTGAAGTAATCTCTAAATACTGAAATCATAACACTAGTATAGTAATCCACACAAGACTATTCCTGTCACAGTTTCATGAGTCAACCAGGTTGAAATGGTGATTAATGAGGTAAAGAAGGTAGTTTGTGAATGGTAACTTGTGGCAAAAGCCTTGGCTAGGATACATAACCATTGTCTGAATGCAGAGTTCCAGAAGTGGAATCAATAAAATTATTGGGACTGTCACTCTGTAGGTGGAGAGATTATATTATATTGCTATAGCAGAACCCATGGAAGAATTGATAGAGGCAAGTATATATACATAACCTGATGGGTGTGGCTCTAGGGTCTAATTATGATCTTGATCTGCTTATTGGTATGAGTGCATTGTATTGTCAGCCAGACTTTATATTAGGAAAGGACTATACTTTCTAAAACTGGGATATTGATTGTGGTTCCTAGTCAGATGTGTTTTGATCTCATTACCATTTGATTGAAAGGTGGCCTGTAGAAATGGTGCAGTTGTCTCTTTAGTCGTGGGAGCATTCTGGCAGAGAAAGCCAGGCATTATCTTAGTTAAATGTACATAATGACCAGACTAACATTTTGGCTTTCAGAAAGTGTGATGTCACTTATATGATTCCTACAGAGCATTGTCCAGTGGTGCTGCAGTGTGGGAAGTGTTCATGGGCATTCTTATGGGCTGAATGTTTGTGTCCCCACAGAATTCATATGTTGAAGCCCTAACGCCGAATGTGATGGTATTTGGAGGTGGGTACTTTGAGAGCTAATTAGGTTTTGATTATGGTCAGGAGAATGAAGCCACCATGATGGAATTAGTGTCCTTATAAGAAAATACAAATCAGAGCTCTGTCTCCATCATGTTAGGTCACAGAGACAAGCTGTCTGAAAGCTAAGAAGAGTGTCTCACCAGGAACCAAATCTCCAAGCACCTTGATCTCAGAATTCTTAATTTCCAGAACTGTGAGAAGTACATGTTTGTTCTTTCAACCATCCAGTCTGTGTAAATTTGTTATAGTAACTTGAGCTAAGACAGAGACTGTGGAGTTATTTAGGATATGGTGGTTAGCTGGGGCACAAGATACAGATCCAACAGGTAGGGGGTCTGGAGCTATCCAACAAAGCTCTGGTCATCACAGCATAGGAAGGGAATTTGTGCTTTGGTGTTCCTTAGGGGACAAATAGTTAGGGACAAAGGCACTGCAGGCCATTCTGTGGTGAACCTTCTACTGAGGTAAAGTCCAATCTGGGAAGTTTGGGAATAGCTCAACCGAAGAAGGCTAGCGAATGGTGGGGTCAAATGAGGGTTACCAATCTAATGAATTTAAGCCGACTGGTCTCCAGTTCACAGGCCTTCTATAGAGTGTGGTGATGAGAGATCATTCCCTGGGAATCAAAGAAGAGTTTATTTGCTTTCAAATTGCCCTGCAAATTCATTTACAGCAGGGGAATATGCTTCATCAGGACTCTGCTGAGAACAAATGAAAACCATTGACCCAATACCTGAGATATATTGAAAGACTTTATGGAAGAAAATTAAGAATTAGCTCAAGTCAACTATCACACCATGATGTAGTGGAATAAAGGTGTTATGCTAGAGCAGTGAAGAACCCAGGATCTGTAATCAATCTGCACAGTTTTAGATCCCAATCCTGCCTTTTATTAACTGTATAACTTTGGGAAATGTATTAAAGCCTCAGATTCCTCACCAACTAAGTTTTGGTCAGTGGTTAAGGGTAACCAGGAAGTTGTGCCTCATATGCATTGGTTAAGAGGACAAAAATGATATGAAGCAAAGAACAGGAAATTTGCATGGTGATTAGCATAGACTGAACTTTCAGTAGATGGCAGCTATGATTATTGGTACCCTTATAAGATTTGGTATATCAATTGCCTCAAGTGGTACCATCTGATCATAAAACATCTTCAGAGAAAGGCCTACATTCCCCCAGATGCAGTTAGTTCTCTTCAGTTCAAACCAAAATTCTATGGGAAGTAAGAAGATGCTTGTATGTGCTTAAGAGAGGGCTTCCAGAAGTGGCTCACACCTGCCTTTAGGATCTGCTGGCTTGGGCATGAGTCTGGGAGAATAAGGGTTGACATTTTGTGGCATTTTACCAACTAATGCAATGGATGGGCTTTTTGAAGATCTATTATGAAAACAATCACATAATAATAAATTCATTTTAGTTGTAAGATATAAAATCAAACCTGGCATTTAATTAATCTTAGGGTATATAGGGAAGTGATGATCTATAGTAACTTTTGATCAACAAACATTCTGCAAAGGAAGAGATAATAAATAATGACTTTGTGGGCTTGGCTATAGAGGACTATAACAGCTACTCAACTCTGTCAGCGTAGTATGAAAACAGCTACAGATAACATATAATTCAAGGACCTGGCTGCATTCCAGTAAAACTTTATTTACAAAACAGATGATAGGTTGGGTTGGGCCCATGGCCAATCCCAGTTGGCCAAGCCCTGATCTAAAGAAATGAAACCTCTCTATTTGCATATTTACATCTAAGCAATCAAGATATACTAGGCAAGGGTTTTAAAAAAGTAGATTCTGGGGTTGAGTTGGGTCTTAAAAAAACAAAACAAAACAAATTATTATTCAAACAACTCACCATCTTTATTATTGTAAGTTTCCCATCCTTTTTCTTTTCTTTTTCTTTCCATGTATCAGTCATTTGAAAGATTTTGTTATCTAACAGAAAACCAATATCTATTGATCTAACCAGCAACCATTTATTGACCTACTGTGTGAAAAGCAGTTTAGGTGCTAACAATAGAAGACCAGATCTGAGGAAATTGTATGTTCAATAAGCTTACAGTTTGTAGGTGAGGCAGAGAAGTAAACAGAGAGCTGTAATTTGGTGTAATGTGGTGTAATAGAGGCATCTGCTCTACTCTACTGACCACCTGGCCCTGTGAGCTCATTTTCCAGGACAAAACTTTTTCCTCTAAGTGGTTTTGTGAATTTATATGCACGCAGGTGATTTTATATTCCATGGACATATTATCCGTAATAAAACTTTAAGTAATGCTCTATTAATTGGATTGGTTTTGCTGACTCAGTTTCTTGGGACTGCCCAAATATCTGGGAAAGACCATCAATTTGGAGGGAAAAATGCATGCTTTTTTTGGGGGGGGGGGGACCAAAATTGAAATACCCTCTAGCACGTGTGCTATATCATTGCTTCCATTCTTGTACATTTAACAAATTATGGGGTGGGGGCAGAGAAAGAGAGAGAGAGAAATTGAGGAGCAGTGCAGTCATTGACAACTTTTTATTTGTGAAATAATGTCATGATAAACAAAATTATCTGATTCTTTCATCACTGCATGAAACAAATGTCATTTTGGCACCAGAATTATCAGGAAAGACATAAACTCTCTGGGATAACATAATCTGTCTGAAAAATTAATATATAGTCCTTTTTTCCCCCTCTCATTCATTGTAGACTGGTGAAAATTTCATCGCAGATGAGGTATCAAGAGATGAGATTCTCACCACAGATGAGACTTTGGGAACTCCCTGGCTAGATTTCGAATATGAATAGGATCTGCATCCTCTCTATTGGCAGGGAGGCATCTGACTGGTGAGTCAAAAACCTTTTCTGGTAGTGGTTCAGAAGGGGCATCTTCATTGCCTTTTTGATAACGGATGTGGCCAGAAGGGGTTGATATGCAATCAGTGAAGATAGTGCTTATGATGGACAGTCACCTTTTGGATGTTCCAGTCACCAACATGCAAACTTCCCTTGTTCTAGTGACAAATATTGGCAATCTGGTCTTGCCACCTGATCCCCCAGCTTTAACTTCCATTGCCTTTGATGCTGACTTAGAGTAGCTATTGAAACTAAACACTCGTAATCAAACATCAAACTTATCCGGGTGTCTACTGCCCTGGAGAATACTCAGGCTGATGCAGACAGCATGGTTTCTTCAAGGGAGGGAGATAGGAGTCCATCCTCTTGGCTAAAGGTAGTCCTTAGTTTATATTCTCATTCTGAGCCACTGTTCTCAAAGCCCAGCTCTCCATGTTGGAGTGGCCGGATTGGAAGGGTCTTTGAGCAGCTGCTGCACGTCCTGGAACCATCCTTCCTCTCTCTATGCAACTGCCTACACCATAGTGTTGAGGCTGGGTCACCTGCCAGAGCCTCCTCTCTTCATGATGGATTCAGTTTGAGCATCACTAGGGCTCTCTAATTCCTGTGCATCTTGGTCAAAGCTATCTCAGTTCATCAGAAAGCATCTAGTCATATTGGACTTCCAAACAGACATGTCCAGGATCTCTAGCCTTCTTCCACTTGGCTCTGTAATCCCTGTGTGAAACACAATCATCTTTTTTTTTTTTTCTCCCAAAGAGGGACTCTGTACATCCAAGGGCAGCACTTTTCAAGGCATAAGTGGTTTCTATTCACCCTTCAGCATAGCCGTGATAACCAAATTAACTTACATTTGCATAATGAAGAGGAGAAATTCATACATGACACAGAACAATAAGATTTACTTTGAGGTGACTTTCTGCCTTTCTTAGAAGAACACGAGGCAGCCTTTAAATAGCAACTTCTCTTACTATAGTCTCACTCAGACTGGTTCCTTGTTAAGTGGGTTTATTATTCAGCTAAACTGTAAGCCAGGTGGTACTCCAATTTCTCATTTAATAATACACATTTTTAATGAGTGTACCTAATTGTCATTTCCCTTGGCTGCAGCTTAATACTTTTCTTTTTTAAGATTTTATTTATTTATTTGAGAGAGAGAGAACATGAGAGGGGTAAGGGACAGAGGGAGAAGCAGAGTCCCAAGTAAACAGGGAGCCCAATGCGGGGCTTGATCCCGGGACTACAGGATTATGACCTGAGCCAAAGGCAGATGCTTAACAGACTGAGCCACCCAGGTGCCCCTGCAGCTTAATACTTTTAAATGTGGCCATGGCTGCTTTAAATTGAGGCCCAGCAGCTGAGACAGTCGTTGACGCCATTCTTTAATATAATGTTTTAAAAGTGCTTTGAGATCTTCAGATTGTCAGGATAACAGAAATTCGAATGATTGTTTCTTTTATAGTTAAAAAATGTTTATACATTACATTTAGTTTTTTTATGGCTGAATAATATTCTTTTTTTTCTGTTTTATTTTATTTCTTTTCAGTGTTCCAAAATTCACATTTAGTTTTATTTAATTGACAAGATAAAGAGCAATGCTTCTGTCCTCAGTGAAGACCACAGATATTTGAGCAAATATTTAGCTTGTAGCGAGTATACTCTCTCCACTACAGATTTTATTACCTCTGAAGGCAAAAGCCTTTTTTAAAAGATTTATTTATTTATTTGAGAGAGAGAAAGAGTGCATGCAAGAGCAGGGGAGGGGCCGAGGGAAAGGGAGAGAGAGAATCTCATATGGACTCCATGCTCAGCGCGGAGCCCAATGCAGGGCTTGATGTCATGATCCTGAGACCATGACCTGAGCTGAAATCAAGAGTCAGATGCTTGACCTACTGAGCCACCCAGGCACCCCTGAAATCATCAGTGTTTCTCCACTCCTTTCTAACTTCTTTGGATCTTCCAGTAAGAAAGAAAGTGGGAGGGTATGGGAAAAATTGAATATATGGCTTTTGAAAATGAAGTCTACTTACTGGGTAGAATGAAGGAGGAAGAAATAAATACAATCTCACCAAAAGGTAAAACCGTAATCGCGGAGCAGCTGTTCAGAAGAAAAGGATGGGAGGATGTGGCAGCAAGGCGGAGGATGTTGAGAGGGGAGGGGTGGGGGTGGGGATGCGTGGGGATGGGCTCAGAGAGAGCACACATTGAAGGCGCCTTTGAAGACAACCTCACACACACAGTACAAAAGGCTAGTTAAGCAGGGATTACTCTATCTTGAGGAAGGACATGTTTTATTTATGTCTGTATAAACAGAAACGAAACAGTCCATCACTTTGCTTGTTTCTTTTTCTTGTTAGAAATAGTGCTGTTTTGTGAAGATGGTCCCCTGGCTTGATTTAAACAGATCAGATGGGATGATCCCGATTCAGTTGAAAGAAATTCTCAAAGTATCAGGCAAGAAAGCTGGCATTTGGACACTTTGAAAAGGATGACAATGAAGCCATTGCCCTGAATTCTGTGGAGGAGGGAAAAGAGGTCCAGGGAAAGCATAGGGATGGTCTGTGTAACCTGAATCTGGTGTAGAAAATAGGGGACCGGGAAGGAGGGAGCACTGGATACAGATCTGAGCCTCTCCTCCGCTCTTCCAACTTAAAGTTTTATAACCTCCTGCAGCTTCCAAATGGCTCCTTGTTGTGTTTCTAATATATTTCCAGAGTGGGATTGTCCTCCTGATTCTTCCTGCTGCTGGCTCTGTTGCAGAAGGGGTTAAGCATGGGGCACCTGCCAGAGCTCCCTCTGTTCATGATGGATTCAGTTTGGGTACCACTAGGGCTCTCTAATTCCTACGCATCTTGGTCAAAGCTATCTCAGTTCATCGGAAACATGACCTTCCTTGGTTCCCATCCTCAAACCCAAGTCTTCAGAAAACTTAGAAGTTGAGTGTACATATAAGCTTCCTTTACTGCAGCCTGACAGCTCTAGCCAAGCCCTTTTCATAACCAAGAGTCTATTTTTCCCCAAATGTCGCATCAGTTCTGGACCTCAACAGTCTTCACAGTCAATCTCACAAATTAACTACTTCTCCTCCCCCCACCATGACTACTACTTCTACTATAATGGCAACTGTTATAATTAGCTGACCTTAATGGAGTCCTTGCTATGTGTCAAGCACTACAATGAACCCTTTCTGTGCATTATGTAATATAAGCTTTCCACCTAATAAGGTAGATGTTTTCATTCACACAGCAGGACACTCAGAGCAAGGTCTCAACTGGGATCTGATCTTTCCTGATGTCATGTTATTTGTTATTTGATGCCTTGGATGCTGTTTCTCTGTTGGCACTGCCTGACTTTGTTCTCCAAAACCATCACCCTCTTACTGCTTTCATGGGCCACAGATCACCCTCTCTGGGACGTGCCTTCCTCCCTGTCCTGGAGCTTTGGAGGTGGGGGCTTCTACATAGAGGAAGGAGTCTTGTGGCTGAGAAAGGGGTGTTTGGAGCATCTGTGTCATGCTGTTAGTGCCCTGGAAGGTCTTGCTGTCATCTTATCAGGGCTTATGGTGAAGGGCCACAGCTGATCTACTGGGACTCTATGAGTCTGGTGGGCACCACGGCTAACCATGTTCCTTCCTCTTCTTCGCTCTAGCTGGTCAGCAGTTCCCAGAAGGCCTGCCTGCCACATCTTTGCCCACATCAGGTGTCATTCCTGCTATAGCTGCTTCCTGAGGGAAGTGAACCGTCTCCTCCTACCTTCTTTCTACTCTAACTCACCAAAGTGCTCTGTATGTTCTTCTCTTTTGAGCAGAGTGGTGATTGGAAGGTAGGGGAGTGAGGAATTGGATGTGACATGAAGACACGCCTGGTGGATCTGATGGTGCCACCGCCACTCCTGACGTCCTGACCTCACACGGTGGTCATCTGTGTCAGTGTTCTCTGTCCTCTGCAGGCACTCCACAGTGTAACTAATTCAACAGCTACCACTTGTGGATATTCAGTATCTTTGGATCAAATACATTCACTCATCACTTGATGGGGAGAGGACAAACTTACCTATTTGGATCTTCTCGGTGGTGGTGTGCTCTCCAGGAACGAGTAAAAACTAATGCCACTCCCTTAGGCCTTGTGCTTTCTCTCAGGGTGAACAATTGCACTCATTTTTTTCTTGCAAAAATATGAAATCCCAGCTCTTAGTAGCTGTGGGATAGACTAGCCAGTTGTGCATCAAACTGATTGACTTTTCCACTGAGGCCATGGCCAGACTACCTCTGACAGCCTCCTTTGCCATAAGAATGAGTTCTGGTCAGTGAACGAAGATGGAAGTGACGTATGCCATTTCCAGAGGGAAGACTCAGGTCTTATGGGATGGCAGAGACATTGGATACAAGAAGTCTGGGTCTCTAAGTGAACCCCCTCACTCCCCCAGTCTGCATTGCACTGCAGCAATAAACAGATATGAATCCTTATTGTGTTCAGTGACTGAGAATGGGGGTCTTTGTTATGATCGCTGGTTTTATTGATGTTAATGAATATATCATTGCATTGGGTCTTCCTTTCATCCTCACACATTTTTTTTTAAATTTTTTTTATTTTTTCAGCATAACAGTATTCATTATTTTTGGACCACACCCAGTGCTCCATGCAATCTGTGCCCTCTACAATACCCACCACCTGGTGCCCCCAACCTCCCACCCCCCACCCCTTCAAAATTCTCAGATCGTTTTTCAGAGTCCATAGTCTCTCATGGTTCACCTCCCCTTCCAATTTCCCTCAACTCCCTTCTCCTCTCCATCTCCCCTTGTCCTCCATGCTATTTGTTTTGCTCCACAAATCAGTGAAACCATATGATAATTGACTCTCTCTGCTTGACTTATTTCACTCAGCATAATCTCTTCCAGTCCCGTCCATGTTGCTACAAAACTTGGGTATTCATCCTTTCTTTTTTCTTTCTTTTTTTTTTTACAGCTTTATAAACATATATTTTTATCCCCAGGGGTACAGGTCTGCGAATCGCCAGGTTTACACACTTCACAGCACTCACCATAGCACATACCCTCCCCAATATCCATAACCCCACCCCCCTCTCCCAACCCCCTCCCCCCATCAACCCTCAGTTTGTTTTGTGAGATTAAGAGTCACTTATGGTTTGTCTCCCTCCCAATCCCATCTTGTTTCATTTATTCTTCTCCTACCCCCTCAACCCCCCATGTTGCATCTCCTCTCCCTCATATCAGGGAGATCATATGATAGTTGTCTTTCTCCGATTGACTTATTTCTCTAAGCATGATACCCTCTAGTTCCATCCATGTCGTCGCAAATGGCAAGATTTCATTTCTTTTGATGGCTGCATAGTATTCCATTGTGTATATATACCACATCTTCTTTATCCATTCGTCTGTTGATGGACATCTAGGTTCCTTCCATAGTTTGGATATTGTAGACATTGCTGCTATAAACATTCGGGTGCACGTGCCCCTTCGGATCACTACGTTTGGATCTTTAGGGTGAATACCCAGCAGTGCAATTGCTGGGTCATAGGGTAGTTCTATTTTCAACATTTTGAGGAACCTCCATGCTGTTTTCCAGAGTGGTTGCACCAGCTTGCATTCCCACCAACAGTGTAGGAGGGTTCCCCTTTCTCCGCATCCTCGCCAGCATCTGTCATTTCCTGACTTGTTAATTTTAGCCATTCTGACTGGTGTGAGGTGATATCTCATGGTGGTTTTGATTTGTATTTCCCTGATGCCGAGTGATATGGAGCACTTTTTCATGTGTCTGTTGGCCATCTGGATGTCTTCTTTGCAGAAATGTCTGTTCATGTCCTCTGCCCATTTCTTGATTGGATTATTTGTTCTTTGGGTGTTGAGTTTGCTAAGTTCTTTATAGATTTTGGACACTAGCCCTTTATCTGATATGTCATTTGCAAATATCTTCTCCCATTCTGTCAGTTGTCTTTTGGTTTTGTTCACTGTTTCCTTTGCTGTGCAAAAGCTTTTGATCTTGATAAAATCCCAATAGTTCATTTTTGCCCTTGCTTCCCTTGCCTTTGGTGATGTTCCTAGGAAGATGTTGCTGCGGCTGAGGTCGAAGAGGTTGCTGCCTGTGTTCTCCTCGAGGATTTTGATGGATTCCTTTCTCACATTGAGATCCTTCATCCATTTTGAGTCTATTTTCGTGTGTGGTGTAAGGAAATGATCCAATTTCATTTTTCTGCATGTGGCTGTCCAATTTTCCCAACAGCATTTATTGAAGAGGCTGTCTTTTTTCCATTGGACATTCTTTCCTGCTTTGTCGAAGATGAGTTGACCATAGAGTTGAGGGTCCATTTCTGGGCTCTCTATTCTGTTCCATTGATCTATGTGTCTGTTTTTGTGCCAATACCATGCTGTCTTGATGATGACAGCTTTGTAATAGAGCTTGAAGTCCGGAATTGTGATGCCACCAACTTTGGCTTTCTTTTTCAATATTCCTTTGGCTATTCGAGGTCTTTTCTGGTTCCATATAAATTTTAGGATTATTTGTTCCATTTCTTTGAAAAAAATGGATGGTACTTTGATAGGAATTGCATTAAATGTGTAGATTGCTTTAGGTAGCATAGACATTTTCACAATATTTATTCTTCCAATCCAGGAGCATGGAACATTTTTCCATTTCTTTGTGTCTTCCTCAATTTCTTTCATGAGTACTTTATAGTTTTCTGAGTATAGATTCTTAGTCTCTTTGGTTAGGTTTATTCCTAGGTATCTTATAGTTTTGGGTGCAATTGTAAATGGGATTGACTCCTTAATTTCTCTTTCTTCTGTCTTGTTGTTGGTGTAGAGAAATGCAACTGATTTCTGTGCATTGATTTTATATCCTGACACTTTACTGAATTCCTGTACGAGTTCTAGCAGTTTTGGAGTGAAGTCTTTTGGGTTTTCCACATATAGTATCATATCATCTGCAAAGAGTGATAGTTTGACTTCTTCTTTGCTGATTTGGATGCCTTTAATTTCCTTTTGTTGTCTGATTGCTGAGGCTAGGACTTTTAGTACTATGTTGAATAGCAGTGGTGATAACGGACATCCCTGCCGTGTTCCTGACCTTAGCGGAAAAGCTTTCAGTTTTTCTCCATTGAGAATGATATTTGCGGTGGGTTTTTCATAGATGGCTTTGATAATATTGAGGTATGTGCCGTCTATCCCTATACTTTGAAGAGTTTTGATCAGGAAGGGATGCTGTACTTTGTCAAATGCTTTTTCAGCATCTATGGAGAGTATCATATGGTTCTTGTTCTTTCTTTTATTAATGTGTTGTATCACATTGATTGATTTGAGGATGTTGAACCAACCTTGCAGGCCTGGAATAAATCCCACTTGGTCGTGGTGAATAATCCTTTTAATGGACTGTTGAATCCTATTGGCTAGTATTTTGGCGAGAATTTTTGCATCTGTGTTCATCAAGGATATTGGTCTGTAGTTCTCTTTTTTGTTGGGATCCTTGTCTGGTTTTGGGATCAAGGTGATGCTGGCCTCATAAAATGAGTTTGGAAGTTTTCCTTCTATTTCTATTTTTTGGAACAGTTTCAGGAGAATAGGAATTAGTTCTTCTTTAAATGTTTGGTAGCATTCCCCCGGGAAGCCGTCTGGCCCTGGGCTTTTGTTTGTTTGGAGATTTTTGATGACTGTTTCAATCTCCTTACTGGTTATGGGTCTGTTGAGGCTTTCTATTTCTTCCTGGTTCAGTTGTGGTAGTTTATATGTCTCTAGGAATGCATCCATTTCTTCCAGATTGTCAAATTTGTTGGCGTAGAGTTGCTCATAGTATGTTCTTATAATTGTCTGCATTTCTTTGGTGTTCGTTGTGATCTCTCCTCTTTCATTCATGATTTTATTTATTTGGGTCCTTTCTCTTTTCTTTTTGATAAGTCTGGCCAGGGGTTTATCAATCTTATTAATTCTTTCAAAGAACCAGCTCCTAGTTTCGTTCATTTGTTCTATTGTTTTTTTGGTTTCTATTTCATTGATTTCTGCTCTAATCTTTATGATTTCTCTTTTCCTGCTGGGTTTAGGGTTTCTTTCTTGTTCTTTCTCCAGCTCCTTGAGGTGTAGGGTTAGGTTGTGTACCTGAGCCCTTTCTTGTTTCTTGAGAAAGGCTTGTACTGCTATATATTTTCCTCTCAGGACTGCCTTTGTTGTGTCCCACAGATTCTGAACCGTTGTGTTTTCATTATCATTTGTTTCCATGAATTTTTTCAATTCTTCTTTAATTTCCTGGTTGACCCATTCATTCTTTAGAAGGATGCTGTTTAGTCTCCATGTATTTGGGTTCTTTCCAAATTTCCTCTTGTTATTGAGTTCTAGCTTTAGAGCATTGTGGTCTGAAAATATGCAGGGAATGATCTCAATCTTTTGATACCGGTTGAGACTTGATTTAGGACCAAGAATGTGACCTATTCTGGAGAATGTTCCATGTGCACTAGAGAAGAATGTGTATTCTGTTGCTTTGGGATGAAATGTTCTGAATATATCTGTGATGTCCATCTGGTCCAGTGTGTCATTTAAGGCCTTGATTTCCTTGTTGATCTTTTGCTTGGATGATCTGTCCATTTCAGTGAGGGGAGTGTTAAAATCCCCTACTATTATTGTATTCTTGTCGATGTGTTTCTTTGATTTTGTTATTAATTGGTTTATATAGTGGCTGCTCCCACGTTAGGGGCATAGATATTTAAAATTGTTAGATCCTCTTGTTGGACAGTTCCTTTGAGTATGATATAGTGTCCTTCCTCATCTCTTATTATAGTCTTTGGCTTAAAATCTAATTGATCTGATATAAGGATTGCCACTCCTGCTTTCTTCTGATGTCCATTAGCATGGTAAATTCTTTTCCACCCCCTCACTTTAAACCTGGAGGTGTCTTCGGGTTTAAGATGAGTTTCTTGTAGGCAACATATAGATGGGTTTTGTTTTTTGATCCATTCTGATTCCCTGTGTCTTTTGATTGGGGCATTTAGCCCATTAACATTCAGGGTAAGTATTGAGAGATATGAATTTAGTGCCATTGTATTGCCTGTAAGGTGACTGTTATTGTATATTGTCTCTGTTTCTTTCTGATCTCCTACTTTTAGGGTCTCTCTTTGCTTAGAGGACCCCTTTCAATATTTCCTGTAGAGCTGGTTTGGTATTTGCAAATTCTTTCAGTTTTTGTTTGTCCTGGAAGCTTTTAATCTCTCCTTCTATTTTCAATGATAGCCTAGCTGGATATAGTATTCTTGGCTGCATGTTTTTCTCATTTAGTACACTGAATATATCATGCCAGCTCTTTCTGGCCTGCCAGGTCTCTGTGGATAAGTCTGCTGCCAATCTAATATTTTTACCATTGTACGTTACAGACTTCTTTTCCCGGGCTGCTTTCAGGATCTTTTCTTTGTCACTAAGACTTGTCAATTTTACTATTAGGTGACGGGGTGTGGACCTATTCTTATTGATTTTGAGGGGGGTTCTCTGAACCTCTTGAATTTTGATGCTTGTTCCCTTTGCCATATTGGGGAAATTCTCTCCAATAATTCTCTCCAATATACCTTCTGCTCCCCTCTCTGTTTCCTCTTCTTCTGGAATCCCAATTATTCTAATGTTGTTTCGTCTTATGGTGTCACTTATCTCTCGAATTCTCCCCTCGTGGTCCAGTAGCTGTTTGTCCCTCTTTTGCTCAGCTTCTTTATTCTCTGTCATTTGGTCTTCTATATCGCTAATTCTTTCTTCTGCCTCATTTATCCTAGCAGTGAGAGCCTCCATTTTATTATGCACCTCATTAATAGCTTTTTTGATTTCAACTTGGTTAGATTTTAGTTCTTTTATTTCTCCAGAAAGGGCTTTTATATCTCCCGAGAGGGTTGCTTTAATATCTTCCATGCCTTTTCAAGCCTGGCTAGAACCTTGAGAATCGTCATTCTGAACTCTATATCTGACATATTACCAATGTCTGTATTGATTAGGTCCCTAGCCTTTGGTACTGCTTCTTGTTCTTTTTTTTGTTGTGAATTTTTCCGCCTTGTCATTTTGTCCAGATAAGAGTTTATGAAGGAGCAAGTAAAATACTAAAAGGGTGGCAACAACCCCAGGAAAATATGCTTTAGCCAAATCAGAAGAGATCCCAAATCGTGAGGGGGGAGAAAGGGGATAAAAAGGGGTTCAGAAAGAAAAAAAAAGAAACTATTAAAAAAAGAAAGCTGATAAAAAATATAAAAAGGAAAAATATATATATATATATATTAGATAAACTATTTAAAAAACGTTAAAAAAGAGAACGGTAAAAGTTTAAAAAAATTTAGCAGAAGAAGAGAAAAAAAATTGAAAAAGAAAAAGAAAAAAAAATTAACTGCAAGGCTAAAGAATCATGGGGAGAAAGCCATGAGTTCCATGCTTTGCTTTCTTCTCTGAAATTCCTCTGCTCTCCTTGGTATTGAAACTGTACTCTTGGGTAGGTGAACTTGGCCCTGGCTGGGTTTCCCGTTGATCTTCTGGGGGAGGGGCCCGTTGTAGTGATTCTCCAGCGTCTTTGCCCCAGGCGGAGTTGCACCGCCCTTACCCGGGGCCGCGCTGAGTCATCCTCTCGGGTTCGCTTTGGGGAGCTTTTGTTCCCTGAGCGCTTTCCGTAGAGTCCGGAGGACGGGAATAAAGATGGCGGCCTCCCAGTCTCTGGCCCGGAGGAGCCGATAGCCCGGGGCCCCACTCCTCAGTGCGCCCTCAGAGAACAGCGCCCAGTGACTCCCGCCACCCTGGCCTCCGGCCGCGCTCCGAGCCGACCGAGCCTGCGACCGGTTCAAGGCAACCCCGAGCTGAGAGTCACTCCTCGGCTCTGTCTCTGCAGCCGGCTTCCCCGTTCTAATACCGGTAAGCTCTGCGACACTCAGACACCCCCGATCCTTCTGCGACCCTGCGGGACCTGAGGCCGCGCTGACCCCGCCTGGGCTTCACCCCAGTTAAGCCTCTGGAGCGATGTCCCTCAGCGGAACACACTTTTAAAAGTCCTGATTTTGCTCCGTTGCTCCGCCGCTCGCCGGGAGCCGGCCCCTCCCCCCACGGTCCATCTTCCCGTCTCTTTGGATTCACTTCTCCGCCAGTCCTACCTTTCAGATAGTGGTTGATTTTCTGTTTCTAGAATTGCTGTTCTTCTTCTCTTCAATCTCGCGTTGGATTTGTAGGTGTTTGCAATCTTTAGATAAGCTATTTAGCTGATCTCCCGCTACCCGAAGTAGTCTCAGCTGCTACTTCTCCGCCATCTTGACCCCAAAACCTCATCCTCACACATTTTGATAAAAGTGTTGGTTTTCACTAGCATGGAAATCATAAAACAAAGGAAGGAAAGAGGGGGTGTGGAAAGGAGAAGAAGGAAAGGAGAGAGGGGAAAAAACACAGAATAAAGGAAGGAGAGGAGGGGGTAGGATTGGTGTTTACATATGTCATTTTGATAAGAAAAAATGTTTACTGCAGTTACACCTGTCCCGACTCTGGATGCATATCCCAGATCTTGTACATGTTGTGGCTGGGTTGACTGAAGTTTCCAACCTTCTAGTGTTTGGATCTTTCTGGTGAACATGACCAGTCCTACCCTAAGGCTATCTAGTGACCCCACATTAAGTCACTTCATGCTCAAAAGAGACTCCTTATAAATAACAAAACACACTCCTATCAGGGCATCCCAAAGGTTTTAGGAGCTCTGTGCCAGGAACTGGAGAAAAAGGCCAAATATACTTCTTAAAATACCACAGGTCACCATTCCTACAATATACTCCTCTGCCTTTTGAGCCCTTATTCTTCCTGGAAAGTAGCATTCTCCCCTTACTCCTCTAAGAAAATATTTTCTCCATCTTTGAAAATTCTTTATTTAAACTCAACTTAGTTAACATACAGTGTATTATTAGTTTCAGGGGTAGAATTTAGTGATTCATCAGTTGGATATAACACTCAGTGCTCATTACATCAAGTGTCCTCCTTAATGCCCATCCCCCAGTTACCCCATCCCCCCACCTGCCTTCCCTCCAGCAACCCTCAGTTTGTTTCCTAGAGTTAAGAATCTCTTATGGCTTGCCTCCCTCTCTATTTTCATCTTATTTTGTTTTTCTTTCTCTTCCCTATGTTCATCTGTTTTGTTTCTTAAATTCCACATATGAGTGAAACCATGATACTTGTAATTCTCTGACTGACTTATTTCACTTAACATAATACCCTCTAGTTCCACCCACATCATTGCAAATAGCAAGATCTCATTCTTTTTGATGGCTGAGTAATATTCCAGTGTGTGTGTGTGTGTGTGTGTGTGTGTGTGTGTGTGTGTACATACCACATCTTTATCCATTCATCTGTCAATGGACATCTGGGCTTTTTCCATATTTTGGCTATTGTGGACATTGCTGCTACAAACATTGGGGTGCATATGGCCCTTTGAATCACTATGTTTTTATCCTTTGGGTAAATATCTAGGAGGGCAATTGCTGGGCTGTAAGGTAGCTCTATTTTTAACTTTTTGAGGAGCCTCCATACTGTCTTCCAGAGTGGCTGCACCAGCTTGCATTCCCACCAGCAGTATAAGAGGATTCCCCCTTTTCTGCATCCTTGCCAATATCTGTTGTTTCCTGACTTAATTTTAGCCGTTCTGACTAGTGTGAGAATTTTAGCCATTCTGACTGGTGTGAGGTGGTATCTCATTGTGGTTTTGATTTGTATTTCCCTGATGCTGAGTGATGTGAAGCATTTTTTTCACGTGTCTGTTGGCCATTTGTATGTTGTCTTTGGAGAAATGTCTGTTCATGTCTTCATCTTTTATTTAATATAATTTTTTTCTTTTCCTTAATGTCAACTCAAATCCTATTCACTTTATAGTGTTTTCATAAATGACTTGGTACCTATTGATCTTTCTCTATAATCTCACATTTTTTCTATTCTTAATCATTTTTTCAACTAGCAATATATTCTTTTTTTAAAGATATTTATTTATTTATTTATTTGACAGAGAGAGATCACAAGTAGACAGAGGCAGGCAGAGAGAAAGAGAGAGAGAGAGAGAGAGAGAGAGAAGCAGGCTCCCTGCTGAGCAGAGAGCCTGACGCGGGACTCGATCCCAGGACCCTGAGATCATGACCTGAGCCGAAGGCAGCGGCTTAACCCACTGAGCCACCCAGGCTCCCAAACTAGCAATATATTCTATCACTAGATATTATTTTTACTTCTGTGTATCTAGATTTTTGTGTGTCTAGATAGAAAGCTCCTTGAGGACTGGGGAGGTATCTTGTTCTTTATCCATTGGGTTTTCGGGCACAGTATTGGTGCTGGAGACCTAATGGGTTTCTTTAGTTATTACTACAGGACAGACGTCCTATCGATCATGATTTTATGATGTTTTAACATATTTACATGTTTATGGGAATTTAAATAGTGTTTATACTAGTGAAAGAATTCACCAGAAAATTCATGAATCGTGGACTCAGAGACAATTTCTATTATTTTAAGAGAGATATGGTATTGGGAAAACAACTTTCCTTTTGTTACAATATTGACATTTCTATAGACCTGTGGGCTTTACACCTCATTAGAGACATTAATAGTGCCAAGAAGTGCCCAGAAGGCAGTCAGCTTTAGTTCAAATAAACAAATGATTAGAGAGGACAACAGAAATTTGAACAAAACTCTTGCGGATCTTTTCACGCCTCTGGACATTGCTCTCTGTTCTTGTACCTGAAACTTGCAAGCATTCACTCGGCGCCATTCACCTACAGGGTTTCTCTTCAGCCCTGAACACCATTGTATCCTAATGGAGATCAGTAAATATGCACCGGTATGGGTTTCTGAAAACTGCCCACAGAATTCTAAGAGTAACAAAGCAAAATTTCCTAACTCTGTGGAAGCTGTTTAGGAGTGAAGTAGGAGAAAAGCGAGGCCACAAAAGGAGATACAACCAGGAGCTGGAGGGTATCTTGGGAAAAGAAGTGGAGAGAGTGGGTTGAAGCCGCACAGCCTCGCCGAAGAGCTCCACGAGGGGGACAGGATTTCAGAAGCCTCTGACAATTCCACCACGGCTTTCTTTAACTTAAAAGCAGAAAACAGTGTCTAGCCAAAAGTGCTATTTCAATTTAAATGTGTGAAGGGGAGGCATTATGTCCACATCATATTAATTTGGGCCGTGCTCCGTAAAGAAGGACAGCAAGAGTTCCATTTTTTTTTTCTTCTTATGCCCCCCGAGTTTCTTAATCTATTTTTAGCTTTTGTCCTCTCAGCTCCGCCAGGAGCTGCCTTGAGACTCAGTCTATGGAAATGTGCCGGGCTCTGAACTGAGCTGTAAAGAATGAAGGTGAAGCTCTGAGCTGTTAGATTCATGGCTGGGGTTTTTACACACACATAAAATATGAATCTCAGTTGTATACAAAGCTGAACCCATCGTGCCAAAAGGATCCCAGTCAAGCAGGCCTGTAAAATGAAATCCTCTTGGACTAATTTAAGGAGACCTGAGTGATATAAATTGTGGCCTGCTCAAATGCAGGAAATAAAAAAAAAAAAATTCCAACTTGAATACATGCTTCCCTCTTGGCGCAGTTGGCAGCCCTGTTGTAGGAGCCATGGGGACAAAAACAGACTGAGAAGTTAGATCCCGATTCGTTTTCCAAATAACTCTGCAGCTCCCTGTTTATACTGGTCTTGTGGGTCTAATGAAACCCTCCTCAGTGAGAATTTAATACAGAGATAAACTTTTCCATAAATGAATGGCTCTGAGTTGGCTGAATGTAATGGCTTCCCGTCCGATAGAAACACTTCTCTGGAATTGGTATGCAGAGAAGGAAAATGCTCGTAAAACCATTCCCGATAAAAGAATTAATTCACAGAGAACACTGAGCCGGAACCTCTGCCTATCAGTCTAAGATTTCTCTATTTCATTCGATTTTTCACTAACCATCCTGTAGGTCTTTTGTTATCTTACTAGGTACAAAATGCTCAAGGTCCCTCTGACCTTAAGCCCACACTTAAATGGCTATTAGAGCAATTACATAAAGCTATGTGTAAAAAAATTTCAATATCTGTTTAGGAATTTCAGGTGGTAGGATATGATAGACTACAAATAACAGGTGTAACCTTGAGGATGGGTTTCATTTGGAGCAACACCCAAGCTCTTACCTCTGGTGAGAAATTGGCTTGTTAGGATTTCAGGAGGGAAGTGCACTGTCTTCAGCACACCTGGACAGGTGATCTGCTCTTTTCTGTGGACTATAGAAAATAATTTCTTTGGCGCCACTGAGTTAAGTGTCTAGGCAAAGATACTTTCATCAGGTCATTTAAAATTATTTAAAAATAATTTTTCCATTTTAAAAGATTGAAACAGATAATTTGAGTGTTAGGGTTCTGGTTGTTCATAATATTCTGGGTCATGATCCTTCACTCGGTAGGTCCATCAATGTACAAAGAAGATGGCATAGTCATGAATATCTTATCAAAAATTAGGTTTCCATCTTCTCGTGGTACACATGAAAATCTGAGAAGACAAAAATATGCTTTTTCCTTCAATTTGAAAAACGTAACAAAACTCTACAACTTTGTGCAAATTGCTGTGGCTCGTTTCTCCCAATGCTGGGTAAATTACTTTTGTCCAAATTCATGTGATCATAAAAAGGGGAGAACGATTAATGTTGTAATCAATTGTGTGCGTAGTTCATAAGGATTAAAAGTGCAAGAGAAAGCAGATATTGTTTCAAGGAGCTGTATTAGGAAACACTGAGAAATGTATAGTATATAAGTATAAGGCAAATAATTACTGAACACAAAAATAAACACTTGCTTATGATTTTTACCCCTAAAGAAACCATCTACCAAAAGAAAATGTGAATCTCCAACATATGGAAAATGTGAATCACAAGGTAAGTTATAACATAAAGATTGTTGAGTAAGCCAAATAAGAATTTTTCTGGAACTATTTGCTACTGAGGTATATGCTAGAGAAATTCTAAAAGAGCATTGTGAGTACAGCCACTAAAATGGAGATTTTATACACACGCACAGAGACATATATATATAAATATATATAATATTATATATATACATGTATTATATATATACATATATTATATATATTTATATGATATATATAAATATATATATAAAATAAAAAAATTTATATATATATATGTCCACATATATATATAGACATATATATATAAATTTTTTTATTTTTATTTTTTTACTTTGAGGACCTCTCTTAAATGTTAAAAGTTCTGTTTTTTTCCTCTAGGGAGTGTTTCTGTTGTTTATAATCTCTGTCAGAGAAAATTCTATTTCCTAATACACATAATCAAAACTTAACTTTGGTGGTGACTTTTTTCATAAAGTCGTTCAAATAGGACCTTTTGCAAAAATGATGGGCCTGAGCTCTGTTTGAACTTCAGGTTCGTCAGCCTGGCAGGTTGCTATAGCTTCAGGGCAAAGCCAGCCTTATTCTGGGGTGGAAATAGGTGCCTACAACCCAGAGCCCTCTCCCGTCACCCTAATATTACTACAGTTTGAAATCCTGGTGTTAATGGTTTCTTTTTATGCCATAGCCAGGGATGGCAATAGATTTCATTTTCTTGTGTTGGCAGTGGCTGCTGGGACTGCATCTTTAAGACTGTTCAACTGCTAAAAACATCATTGGAAAAGACGAGTAAGATCGTTTAACAATGTCAGTCATGGGTCAAAGCTAAATTGTATCCGACAGTCTTGTGGGTTATTAATTTTACCATACAAAGCCCAAATATCTCCTAGAAGGGTGCTCTATCATTTGGTTTATGGGACCCTTTTTATTTGGGTAAGTTTGTATATACATCTGGACACATATGTACATACTTATACATACATACATTAATACGCATATATAATTATAGATATTGGGACTGTATAAATTTATGTACTTATATTTTTACACAATTTGTTAACTATAGATCTCTACAGATTTTTACAAAGTGAACATACTAGTATAACTACTACTCAAATCAAGAATTAGAATATTTCTAGTACCTCAAAAAGCCCATCCTGCCATGTCCCTTTTGTCATTATGTACGCCTTCCTTAATGATAGCAGTATTTTGAGTCCTATTGCTGTAGATTAGATTCGATGGTTTTGAAATTTAGACTAATGAAATCATAAAGGATGTCTTCTTTTTTGTGTGGCTCCTTTAACTCAACCTTGTGCCTGTGAGTATCACTCATACTGTGGCACATGGCAACAGTTTGTTTTCACTGCTGTATAATATTCCATTTTATTCCATTCCATAATATTCCGTGTGTGTGTGTGTGTGTGTATACACATACACATACATACACATATATATGTATACATACACACACACATACCACAAAATGTATTATTACTTATTACTGCTAATTAACATTTGGGTTGTTTCTAGTTTGGGGTGATTAACACTGCTGTGAACATTCTTACATGCGTCTCTTGTGGCATATATGAAAACCTTTCCATAGAGCATATGCTTTAAAGTACAATTGCTTGGTCATAGGGGATACTTTAAGACACACTGCTAAACAATTTTCTGAAGAATCTGTGAATTTATACTATCATCAGGAGCGTTTAAGATTTCCAGATACTGTATATCCTGACCGCCATTTGGACTGCCATTTTTGTAAGATTGTGGTCCTTCTAGTGGGTATGTAGGAGCATCTCACTGCAGTTTTAATTTAATTTTTCTGGTGATTAATGATGGTGAACATCATTTTACATACTTTTTAGCCCTTTGGTATTCTTTTGTGGAGTATCTCTTCAAGTTCGTAGCCTGTTTTCTTTTGGGTTGATCATCTTTTCCGTATTGATTACTAGCACTTAAAAATATACTCTGGGTCCAAGTCCTTTATGAGATACATGTATTCAAAAGTCTCCCAACGTGTGTCTCCTTTTCACACCATTATTGGTGTCTTTTGGAAAACAGAAGTACTTAATTTTAATGAACATCAATTTGTTGATGGTTATTTTATTGTTCATAATTTTTGTCCTGGGGTGCCTGGCTGGCTCAGTCAGTGGAGCATATGGCTCTTGATCTCGGGGTTGCGAGTTCAAGCCCTGCACTGAATACAGAGATTACTTTTTGTCATTTCTAGGGTGCCAAAAGTTTAATTATGCATAGGTTTTACATTTTATTAAGTGCATTTCTCCAACCACTGAGAAAATCATATGATTTGTCTCCTTTATTCTGATGAATAGTATTGATTCATTTTCAGAAGTTTGGTTAGTGTTAGTGTCCCAAAATAAATTAAACTTTGTCAAGATGCATTTTCCTTTTCTATATTTTTAGGTTTGACTGTTAAATTATTCATAGGGTATTTTACATCTACTTTTATAAAAGCTACTGGCCTATCCTATAATTGAGGGTTTTTTTCTTGTAAGGTTCTTGTCTAGATTTGGTGTCAAGAAACCATAGAATAAGTTGGTAGGTATGTTTTGTTTTTCTTTTTCAGGAACCTATTTTTTTTTCTTTTAAAAAAATTATTTATTTATTTATTTAACTAATTTTATTAACATATAATGTATTATTAGCCCCAGGGGTACAGGTATGTAAATTGCCAGGTTTACACTTCACAGCACTTACCATAGCACATACTTTCCCCAATGTCCATAACCCAACCACTCTCTCCCTATCGCCCTCCCCACAGCAACCCTCAGTTTGTTTTGTGAGATTAAGAATCTCTTATGGTTTGTCTCCCTCCCTATCCCATCCTGTTTCATTTATTCCTTTCCTAACCCCCAAACCGCCCACGTTGCCTCTCAACTTCCACATATCAGGGAGATCATATGATAATTGTCTTTCTCTGATTGACCTATTTCTCTAAGCATAATACCTTCTAGTTTCATCCATGTCATCGCAAATGGCAAGATTTCTTTTCTTTTGATGGCTGCATAGTATTCCATTGTATATATCTACCACATCTTCTTTATCCATTCGTCTGTTCATGGACATCTAGGTTCTTTCCATAGTTTGGCTATTGTGGATATTGCTGCTATAAACGTTCTGGTGCACATGCCCCTTTGTATAACTACATTTGTATCTTTAGGGTAAATACCCAGTAGTGCGATTGCTGTGTCATAGGGTAGCTCTATTTTCAACTTTTTGAGGAACCTCCATGCTGTTTTCCAGAGTGGTCGCATCAGCTTGCATTCCCACCAACAGTGTAGGAGGGAGGAACCTTTTGTTTTTAATATGCAATCAAAGTAATACTACATTTTCCCTTTAATGCTTGGAAGAATTCACGAGCAAGCCATATGGTCCAGAAGTTCTCTTTGTGAGTACAAAGTCACATTTTTCAAGCATTTTACCTATCTTGGCTGACTTTCCAAATTTATTAGCATAGAGTTATTGCTAATATTCCTTTATTTTTTTTTATATCATTTTTTAAAATTTATTTTCAGCATAACAGTATTCATTGTTTTTTGTACCACACCCAGTGCTCCAAGCAATCCATGCCCTCTCTAATACCCACCACCTGGTTCCCCCAGCCTCCCACTCCCCCACCTCTTCAAACCCTTCAGATTGTTTTTCAGAGTCCATAGTCTCATTGTTCACCTCCCCTTCCAATTTCCCCCAACTCCCTTCTCCTAACTCCCCATGTCCTCCATGTTATTTGTTATGCTCCATAAATAAGTGAAACCATATGATAATCGACTCTCTCTGCTTGACTTATTTCACTCAGCATAATCTCTTCCAGTCCCATCCATGTTGCTACAAAAGTTGGGTATTCATCCTTTCTGATGGAGGCATAATACTCCATAGTGTATATGGACCACATCTTCCTTATCCATTCGTCCGTTGAAGGGCATCTTGGTTCTTTCCACAGTTTGGCAACCGTGGCCATTGCTGCTATAAACATAGGGGTACAGATGGCCCTTCTTTTCACTACATCTGTATCTTTGGGGTAAATACCCAGTAGTGCAATTGCAGGGTCATGGGAAGTTCTATTTTTAATTTCTTGAGGAATCTCCACACTGTTCTCCAAAGAGGCTGCACCAACTTGCATTCCCACCAACAGTGTCAGAGGGTTCCGCTTTCTCCACATCCCCTCCAACACATGTTGTTTCCTGTCTTGCTAATTTTGGCCATTCTAACTGGTGTAAGGTGATATCTCAATGTGGTTTTAATTTGAGTCTCCCTGATGGCTAGGGATGATGAACATTTTTTCATGTGTCTGATAGCCATTTGTATGTCTTCATTGGAGAAGTGTCTGTTCATATCTTCTGCCCATTTTTTGATATGATTATCTGTTTTGTGTGTGTTGAGTTTGAGGAGTTCCTTATAGATCCTGGATATCAATCTTTTGTCTGTACTGTCTTTTGCAAATATCTTCTCCCATTCCGTGGGTTGCCTCTTTGTTTTCTTGACTGTTTCCTTTGCTGTGCAGAAGTTTTTGATTATTATTTTTAAATGTCTGTAAAGCTTATAGAACTTGTAGTATATCCACCTTTTCATTTCTCATATGGGGAATTTATCCCTTTTGTTTTCCTTGATCAGTCTTGCTAAAGGTTTATGAATTTTATTATTATTTTTACATTAAGTTTGATCTTGATTTTCCTCAAATGTACCTTTTCTTTCTTATTTCAGTGACTTGTGCTCTTTTCTTCTTTAAATAGGTTTTTGTTTAATTTTCTCTTTTTTCTCCCAGCTTCCTGAGATTAATACTTAAATCAGGCATTTTCCCCTTCTGAATGTATTTAAAAACTTACTAAATTTCCCCCAAGCTTCACTCTAACTTCATTCCATAAAATTTGATTTTTTATGTTTTTGTTTTCATTCAGTTAAAAATATTTTTAAATATCCTTTAGGATTTCTATTTTGGCCCAAGGGTTAAATAGGAATAGATTGCCTAATTTACAAACATTTGGGGGCTTTTTCAGTTATTTTTTTGTGTTTAATTCTAATGTAGTTCCAATGTTGTCAGAAGATACACCATGTATGATTTCAATACTTTGGAATTTTTGAGACTTAGTTTATAGCTCAGCATATGGTCAATTTTGGTAAATGTTTAGTTTGCACTAGAAAACAATGTGTTTTATGCAGATGTTGGATGCAGGATTCTATTAATGTCAATTTGGTTAAGTTCATTAATTACACTTTCAAATACTTTACTCCTCTGCTCATTTTTGGTCAGCTTTATACCTCAGTTAACTAAAAGAAGTGTATTACAATCTTCAAGAATGATTGTAGATTTATTTCTTTCTTACATTTCTTCTTATTTTTGCCATTTCTATGGTATTTCCCTCACATCATTTCTCATGTATTATCCTTTTATTCTTTTCTGATTAAATTAGGTGATTGGTCTATTTCATTAAGTTCTAAAACAAAGTATTTTGATATTTAATAATTAAATTTTTTCTAGTATCCAACTTATTAATTCCACTTTTATTTTTATTTTTTCCTTCTCTTTTTCTTTCTCTTTGTGTGTGTGTGTGTTTGGTTCATTTTGCTGTTCGTTTTCTAACTCGAGCTGAGAATTTAGTTTATTTTTTGTTCTTTCATTTACATTGATAAGTATATCTAAAATTATAGACTTTTTTTCATCACTGCTTAATGTAGATCCTACAGATTCTAACTTCAGCATGTGTTTTCACTTTCATTCAAGAGTTGTTTAATAGAAGTTTTAAAATCAACAGTTAGGAGGGCAACTTAAGTGGTTCTGTTAATTCCTGGTTTTGCTGCACTGTGATCAGATAGTGTTGATCATGATATCTCTAAATTAGGAACTTACTAATGTTTTATTTGTGACCTTGTATGTGAGCAGTGTTTGTGGATGTTCACTTTAAAAGAAACTGAATTCTTCATTATTAGGGTAGACATTCTGATATATATATATTTATTATTTTATATAATATGTGTAGTTACATATATCCATGTGGTCTACTTATTGGTTACATCATTAGATTCTCTAAAATCTTAATTCTTGTCTCTTTAATTTGTTTCATGCTGAGAGTCGCGTGTTAAAGCTTCCTATTATCTTGTTTCTGTGTTTCCTTACATCTAAGTTTTTCCTTCATATAATTGGCTGCTAGTGTTTGGTATACATATTCATAATCCTTCTACCTACATTGGGAATCTTGTCCTTTATTATAAAAATGTGTCATTCCTTGTTATGTTTCAATGATATTGGTTCAAATTCTGCTTTGGTATCAGTAATGCTACACTTGTTTTTCTGTTGTTTCTATTAGCTTAGTATACCTTTGCTCGTCTCTTTAATTTGAGCCTTTCAGAATCAACCTGTTTGGGGCATATCTTGTATATATAGCAAATAATTGGGGTTTTATGATTAAAAATCTTCCTTTAATAGGTTAGTTAAGTTTATTTCATTTGTGTCATGTTATTTTATGTTATAATTATTGTGGGCATTATGTCTGTCATGTTCCTTTCTCTATATGATAGTTTAAAAATGCTTTATAAATTTGTTGGTATTTAGGAAAGTTTGTATTTTTGCTGTATTAGGTATCTTTGTGCTTATACCTATTTATTGCTTTTTAATTTCTTTTGCTTTATGACTTGCCTAATTTCAAATTTTTCAGAACATAAAAAAACAAAAGATAAGGCATATACCATGTTAAGATATGGTTTATTGGGGTGCCTGGGTGGCTCAGTGGGTTAAAGCGTCTGCCTTCGGCTCAGGTCATGATCCCAGGATACTGGGATTGAGCCCCGCATCGGGGTCTCTGCTCAGCAGGGAACCTGCTTCCTCCTCTCTCTCTGCCTGCCTCTCTGCCCACTTGTGATCTCTGTCTATCAAATAAATAAATAAATAAAAATCTTTTAAAAAAAAGATATGGTTTGTTATTTTTCCATCGTCGTTTTCAATTTTGTTTTAATATCACATCTGTACTTCATTACATTCAAATCTCACCAGCCATCTTTTTTCTAGTTCCATAGTTTTCTAGTTCCCTAGTAGTCTCTTGGACTGGGTGTAGTTTATTTTCTAGATTCTTCAAGAAGGGATAATGAGCTTAGAATTCCTCAAGTTCCTACATGTTTAAAACTATTCTTCTATATCCTTGATACTCAGAGACAGTGTGACTGGATGTACAGTTTAGACTTTCTTTAGTTGAGTGTTTTGAAATACTGTTCCATTCCATATTTACCTACTTTGTATATTATTTTACCAAATTTTAATTACAGTCTAATTCTCTTATTCTTATAAATTCACTTTTTTTTTTTTTTTTTTTTTTGGCCTGGAAATCCCAAAGACATTCTTCTATCTTTAAAGTCTCATAGTTTCCCTGAGATAAGTCTCAGAGCTGATCATTGTGGTGACTCCCTTGTACCTTGTGGGCAAGTTTCAAGTCCTCTTTTATTTATGGAAAACTTTCTTGGTTTAGACATTTATTTGTTTGAGAGACACAGAATGAGGGGGGAGAGGCAGAGGGGACAGGAGAGAGGGAATATTAAGGAGGTTTCACACCTAGCAGGAAGCCCAGCGCAGGGCTCAATCCCATGAACCTGAAATCAGGAGTCAGAGCACTGGGTGTTGTTATATGCAACTGATAAATTATTGAACACTGCATCTCCAAACTAATGATGTACTATATGTTGGCTAATTGAATTTAAATAAAAAAAAATTAAGAAGTCTATGCTTGACTGATGGAGCCATCCAGGTGCCCCTCTTCGATTAGACTTTAAATATTAATTTTGAGGGGCGCCTGGGTGGCTCAGTGGTTAAAGCCTCTGCCTTCGGCTCAGGTCATGATCCCAGGGTCCGGGGATCGAGTCCCGCATTCGGGCTTTCTGCTCAGCCGGGAGCCTGCCTCCTCCTCCTCTCTCTCTCTGCCTGCCTCTCTGCCTACTTGTGATCTGTCAAATAAATAAAAAAAATCTTTAAATATTAATTTTGATCTGTTTTCTAAAACAACCTTTTTCTGGATCTCCAATTTTATGTCAATTTTGTCCTCTTTGTTTCTCTTCTTTTAGTCACATTCTCCCTAAATCTTTTAAAATCTTTTTGTTTCCCATATTTCCATTCTTGCCTTTAATGCTCCTTAATAGCATTCAGGTTCGTCCCTTCTTCCTCAATTAAGTTTTTAATTGGTGTTTTTTCCTGAAGTAATTTTGTCTTTTTCTTCTGTATTTTTCTCTTATTTCAATTGACTCTCATTTCATTTCTGCCTTTTATGTGTGTGTGTATGTATCCATGGCTGTTCTAACTTTTAAAATTTCTCATGCAGAGTGTTTTTCTCCCATCTCCCCAAATACTTGCTTTTGGTATTTTAATTCATTTTGGAGGATTGTCTTTCCATTTTCATCACCTTTCCTTGTTGTTTTGTTTTGTCTTTAGAGGTGTGGACATTTTCATTAGTTGAATTATTCCCCCTCGTATGTTTTATTTTTATAATAACTTTCGGTAAATGAAAACAGTTTGTTAGTGTTTCTGTGGAGAGGGCGGGTAGTTTGGGGTGTTTTATCGCAGTCACTCTTTAAGACCATCCTCTTCCATTAGTGTGGTGAAATATAGCTGTCCACGGATAGCCTTTGCTTTATGGAGCTTTGTTTCATTGGGAAGTATGGTGTGGCCTTCAGGGTTAATTTGCTTGATTTCTTTTGTCCCGTGAAATCTTTTATTTCCTCTTCTTGCTTTTCCCCCTCTATCAGAACCCCTCATAGGGCTTCCCCCTTTTCTTTTTACCCTTTTCTTATGCAAAGTGTTATTTTTTCAACATTGTCTCACACCAACTTTTTGAGTCCTTTCCCTGTAGTTAGTAAGCTTATCTTTGAGTATAGTTTTCTATTTTTTCACACCTAGCAAGGGTATTCTTTTTATGAAGGTTTATTTACATTCCTCTCAGGTCTGATGACATTTCCATTCTTCTTGCTTCTGTAGTTTTTGTTGTTTTGTTTTGTTTTGAGCTGTATTTGCTGTTAGGGAAGGCTTGTAGCAGCAGTTTGAGAGATAGCTCGTTGGATTTGATGTGCGTTTTCCTAGTTACGGGAGCCTTGAAGTTGGACTTCTCTGTGTGCCATTATTCTATTTTTTATTATAATAATTATCCTAATTAATTTTCTTTTGGAGGATATAGTAAGAGATTCAGATTTATGCCACATCCGTTACCTTGGCTACCTGGAAATCTGGCTGCTGTTTTTCTAGCACTTTGGATATACCAATCTATTTTCTTCTGGCTTCCATAATTCATTTATAAAAGTCAGGTTCAGTTATTTATCTCAGTGTTCCTTTGAAGGTAATGTGTCTATTTTTCCAGATGCTTTAATTTTTTTCTTTGCTTTTTCTTTTAGAAGTTTCACTCTGGCCAAAATGTGGTTTTCTTCGTCTTTATCTTGCTTAGGATTTGTAGAAATTCTTCAACATAATGTTCACTGCCTTTTGTCATTACAAAGTTTTTTGGTCAATATCTCTTCTTATATTACTTCTTTCTCATTTCCCCCTTTACTCTTCTTTTCTGGGGTTCCAATTAAATACTATTTTTGAATTTTGTACCATATTCCATATTTCTCTTTTCCTCACTTCTGAATTTTCTATCCTTTTTTTCTTGTTGGGTTTATCTGGATATTTTCAGTTGATATATGTCTCAGTTCACTCATCCTTTCTTCTGCTGTGCTTAAATATTGTTTCACTCATTTAGGAGGTATTAGTTGTAGTTAATTTTTACTTTTTACCTCCAGAATTTTTATTCTTTTCTTTCTTTGTAGACTTCATCTTGTCATCTATTTGGTTAACTATATGGAAAGTAGCTGTCTTGCAGTCTATGCCTATAAAATCTATATTGTCTACATGTTTCTTTTTTTATAATAGCTTTATTGGGATACAATTTACATACAATAAAATTCAACTTTTTAGAGCACGCAATTCGGTGGCTTTTTAATAAATTAAAAAGTCTGTGCAAATATGACTGATATCTAAATCTAGTATGTTTTTATCACACAAAGAGGAACCTGTGTCCATTAAAGCCATCTTCCATTCTTCCTCCCACCAAACCCCTGGCAAGTGCTAATCCAAGTTTTGTCTCTATGGACTTGCCTAGTCTAGACATTTCATGTAAAAGGAATCCTGTAATACATAGCCTTCTGTGACTGGCTTTGTTCACTTAACATAATGTTTTTAAGCCTCATCCATGTGTTAGCATGTGTCAATATTTTATTCTTTTGTGTGGTCAAATAGTATTTCGTTATTGTGCTATATGGATTTAGCACACTTTATTTGTACATTCATCAGTTAATGGACATTTAGGTTGTTTCTACTTTTTGGCTTTTAGGAATAAAAGTGCTATGAACATTTCTATATACATTTGTGTGTAGATATGTATTTTCATTTTCTTGGGCATGTATCTAGGAGTGGAATTGCCTATTGTGTATGGTAACTCTATATTTAACTTTTGAGAAACTGCCCCCAATTTTTTTTGTCATTATTGAAGTATTTTATTTTTTTATTTTCAGCGTAACAGTATTCATTGTTTTTGCACCACACCCAGTGCTCCATGCAGTCCGTGACTCTCTAATACCCACCACCTGGTTCCCCCAACCTCCCACCCCCCGCCCCTTCAAACCCCTCAGATTGTTTATCAGAGTCCATAGTCTCTCATGGTTCACCTCCCCTTCCAATTTCCCTCAACTCCCTTCTCCTCTCCATCTCCCCATGTCCTCCATGCTATTTGTTATGCTCCACAAATAAGTGAAACCATATGATAATTGATCTCTCTGCTTGACTTATTTCACTCAGCATAATCTCTTCCAGTCCCGTCCATGTTGCTATAAAAGTTGGGTACTCATCCTTTCTGATGGAGGCATCACACTCCATAGTGTATATGGACCACATCTTCCTTATTCATTTGTCCGTTGAAGGGCATCTTGGTTCTTTCCACAGTTTGGCGACCGTGGCCATTGCTGCTGTAAACATTTGCCCCCAATTTTTTTCCCCAAATCACTGCACCATTTACATTTCCAACATCCAAGTATGACAACTTCTCCACATCTTTACTAGCATTTGTACAGATCAGCCTTTTTATCATCATTATCACCATACTTGTAGATATGAAGTAGTATCTTCCTGTGATTTTGATGTGCATTTCCTGGGTCACTAATGATGTTAAGCATGTTTTCATATGATTTCTGTTCATTTGTATGTTTTAATTGGAGGGATGTCTATTGAAATCATTCATCAGTTATTTAATGAGAAGCCTAGGTTGTCTTTTCTGTATTCATGAACTACCTGGATAAAGTCTTTTGGAAAATACCCAGAAATATGCCCCGACTCCTGGCCATGTCACATCCAGTGATTCCTCTATTATCAGCATCCCTGAGGTTATAGCCATTTATCTTCACATCTAATGGTCTTCTTATGTCTCCCATCAGACTAGTGGGACACAGAGTCCCTGGGGATAGTCTCCAAGAGCAGAAGGAAGGGGATGAGCCAAAAGTTGAGTTGCAGTGGGATGACCAGAAGATGTGAGCAGGAGGAGCTAGAAGATGGACCTCTACATTTCCATGCCCTGGTCCTTTTAGGAGACCCTGTGGTTGGCAGGAGGGAGGTGGGAATGGGGAGGTGATGTGGATGCAGGCCCAGGTAATTTAGTTAATGTCATCAGTTGTAACTTTTCATACTGATGTGCTTAAATTTTTCTGTTTGTTTTCTATTTGTTTCATCTCCTCTTAGTTACAGTATGTAACCCTTCCTACAGTGTACTTCCTTTTCTCATCCTTGGCGTTATTTTAATCATTCACTTCACTTTTACATATGGTCCAGACCCATGAACATGCTGCTTTATGTGATCCCTGACCTTTAATGGAAATTTTAAAATTACCAAAGAAAAACCTCGAAACAACTTTTTATGTGCAACATATATTTATCATTTTCACAACAGTTGTTTCCTTTGGGGGACCAAAGGTCCCATCTGTTATCTTTTCTTCCTTTATGAAGAATGCCTTTTAACATACCTGTTAGCATAGATTCTGGAAACATAATTATCAACTGTTCTTTCTGTTATAACCTCTTATATCCCGAGTCAGATATTTTTCATTAGGCTGATGGGTGGTGAACAGGCCAGGAGATACAACAGTGCCTTGAAAATGTAGTCTTCAACAGAGGCCACTACACTACAGAGGCCAGCAGTAGAAAATGTACTTGCTGAATCTAGCAGTTAATATATTTTCACTTTTTGAAAGTCAGACAAATAAGAGAAGGTCAAGTGATAAAGGCTGACAGTGATAAATGATCATAGAGGGTATATTAAAATGTATTTTTGTTTCTCTGCTTTCTCCTTAAACTCTGATTGTATACCCCATATTAGCATATTGAAGTATCCCAAATCAAAGATTATTATAGTATCTAGTGTAATGTAGATATTTAATAGATATTTAATGATTGGATACACAAACAAATGGATCAAAATTATAGATTGTAGTAGACACTGAAGGAGAGGCTCCTTTCCTTTATATATCGGCAAAATGTATGGATCCCAAGGAATGAAATGCCTTTTTGTCTGTAGTTAAGGGAGAGAGAAGGGGAGGATTGGGGTGGTGGACACACAGTGGGTAATAGATTCTAAAAGAATGTGAAGACTTATTTCTCTCTAATGCCCTGTAAGTGTTATTGACCTTATCATTCATTTTGGAAAATTTGGCAACACAATTGATTTTTCAGAAATCAACTATTCGTAGAGCAGTAAACTCACCTTTAAGAAGGCAACTAACAGAACCTTAGCTGCCTCTAATAAGGTTGGGGGAGAAAAGAGGGTAGACTCAAATTTAGCAGCTTAAACAGATTTCCCACTTCCTGAATCTGTCTGCAAACAATTTGCCCTTTTTGAAAAGGAAACCTTAAAGAATAATGATGTAAATAACTCAGAAACAGCTGATAAGAAAACTTCCTGTACAGGATAATGGTAGTTTCTCACCTCCACTCCCCCAATTTCTGAGGGTTTCTTATCAGATTAACTTACTTAAGGCAATGCTTTCTAGAGCCTGGTTCTTCTTTGCCAAGAGGAGATGGTGTGCAGCTCCTCAAGAACCTAAAGAAAGAGTAGCCTTGCATGAAAATGCCAAGTGGACCATGAAGCAAAACTTCACATTTCATACAACGTATAGCCCCCAACTTGTTTGCCATCACCATAAAAATTGTGATTCTTGAAGGATGCCACATTTTATTCTTTTACCAGAATCTGGAAATTGCCGCTGAGGATCTTAAGAGAACCACTGCTTCCTCATCTGTTCAATCTCATCCACACACAGGTACAAGTCAAAGTCAGAAGCATGCATGTTTGTTCATGTGTACAATCATAAACACGTAATTAACTGGGCTGCTCTTCTGGCTGCTGTTAGAGTGGTTTTCTGGAAAGTGGTAAAAGTCTCTTTTTGTTTGGATCTAAATAACATCACAGAAGGGAGGTCCCAAACACCATGTAGAAAGTTGAGCTATGAGTATCTTATTCAAGGTAATAAAACTGGCTAAAAGTTTTGTACTATTCTTTGGGGGAATTTTTTCAATTAAATTATGACAGTTACTTTCCTACTAATGTAAAATGACTATAAAGTTTTTTTAAAACTTAGTAATCATAACATTAGCAAAAATATTTTTGAAGATGAAACAAAGAGGCCACTCGAACTGAGAGGCATTGCGATCTTTATAAAAATTCCAACAACTCATTATGATCTTTATAATAATTCCAACAATTCAGTGCTGATAAGCCTATCAATAGAACAGAAAAGAAAGTCCAGAAACATTTAGTATATGGCAAAACTAGCATTTCAAATAGGTGTAGACATTTCAATAACTTGATTATTTGTGTTAATTGGAAAAACTAAGAAACTCAATTGCCTATATCAAATAATAAAGCACACTGAATTACAGATTTATTAAGACTTGAGTAAGAGGGCGCCTGGGTGGCTCAGTGGGTTAAGCCGCTGCCTTCGGCTCGGGTCATGATCTCAGGGTCCTGGGATCGAGTCCCACGTCGGACTCTCTGCTCGGCGGGAAGCCTGCTTCCCTCTCTCTCTGCCTGCCTCTCTGCCTACTTGTGATCTCTCTCTGTCAAATAAATAAATAACATCTTTAAAAAAAAAAAAGAAAAAAAAAGACTTGAGTAAGAAAACAAAAATTATTAAAAAATAAAATATAGGTGAAAATTTAAATAACTGAAACTCAGGGATGGCTTCCTTAAGAATAACTACAAAAGAGATCTAAGTGGAAAAAGGCAGATTTAATTTTATTAAAAAACCTTTCTATATAAAAACACCTCTACATTTAAAATTAAATTCCTGTTTTATATCAGGCCTCCATGTCTGTAAAATTTTTATAATTTTGTAAAATAGAAAGTTTTTATAACTTCATAGAGAAAAAAGCTATAAATCAGTAAGAAAAATACGCCCAAATAAATGAGACTGACATAGCAATTCACAAAAGAACTGAAACATTCAATAGAGGTCTTTTAAAAAGTTTATGATCACTAATAATCAAATCAGAGTAAATTAAAAGTGAAAAAACAACAACGTCATTTTTGTCTATGAAATTAGGGAACATTTAAAAATATAATAATAATTTCTGGTTTTTGGTAAGGGTGCAGAAAAATCTCTCCCTTCATAATTTGAACAGAAGACAGGACAATTAAACAATGTAAAACAGCATAATTAAATTATGATGGGTACAGACTATGAAATTTTATGTAAGCATTAAAATACATGCTTTAGCAGAATATTTGATGACCTGAGAAAATATTGTATTGTTAAGTGACGTGTGTAGAATCACCTTAAAATAATTTTATCTGATGCTATAACTGTATCAATACTTCATGAAGGATATACACCAGTGATAGGTTTTCTTATTAAGTTGCTAAATTTTCTAAGTTTAGATAATTAGCATTTATGTCTTCTAGAATCAGAAATAGTAATTAAAAGACAGAAAAAAATCTGGAAGCATATGTAACAAAAATGTAACAATTATTGCATCTAAATGATGATAAAAATAATTTTATCTTTTAATTTTATATTTTCCAAACTTTGTGTAATTAATATTTGATTTTCATGATGAGATAAAACCCTTTATGATCCAAATTATTTGTGTGCATATGTGTACAGAAGAGAATTGTAAATAAATGTACCAAAAATATCAGCTTTGTTGTCTTCTGGGTAGTGAGATTTTGATGGTTTTAATTTTCTTTCTTATACTTTCTGATATTTTCTGTTTTATATATTTGACAAATGTATAAGAACAAAAATCAAACTACATTAGTGTCCTTGCTATGCTGTATTTAAATATTGCATAACATTTCTATGGTAGAGTTAGATTTTTTGTGCTTACACATGCTATGCTGTAACAGGAAGCAGAGTTTCTCTGCATGAAGGTAGTATTTATGTATTTAAATTACTAGCAAATTAAAGCACAATCTAACAGCTTGCAATTCTTGCTGAAATGGAGACGTGGAGGCCTGATATAAAACAGGAAACATTATGATTGCCAAACAGTTAATCACATGGGGCCCCAGTGACAAGGGAACTTATTTCGAACTCATTTTGCTCTTTCTGCTTCCTTTTTGGTGGCTGGAAAAAGAGGAAGGACAGGAGCAGAAATGTCACAAAGAATGGATAGGTGGTCATGTTTTTATTTAGCTTTATTAAATGAGTAGGGACGAGTTGGTGGCTGACATACATCAAAATAGCACACAAATAATTGAGGAAACAAAAGCCAGCTGAAAGTCGAGTAGACACTGGCAGGAGGTCATTTAACCTCAATCTGGACTGAAATCCTAGAACAGTGTTAGGAGGAATTTTGACATAGTATAAAAATTTGTAAAAAGTGACCCTTTCAACGTTTTGTATAAAGGAGGGTTAGAGAAAACAGAATGCTAACTTTTGATGACTAATTAAAAAAAAATCTAATTATACTGAGACACTGGTTTTCTTGACTAATTTGTTTAGTCGCAGCATTAAAATTTTCCTTTAACTTCTTTTTATTGTGGTAAAATATATATAACATGAGATTTGCCATTTTAACCATTTTTAAGAGGATATTTCAGTGGTATTAATTGCATTCACAGTGTGTGCAACCATCAAGACCATCTCCAAAACTTTTTTTATCAGGTCGAATGGAAATTCCAAAGCAATTAAAAAATAACTCAGAATCATCCATCTCCTCCAGCTACTTTTGCAATCAGGAAATGAATCCTCCAACTTTTGTTTTTCTTTTTCCATATTGTTTTAGATATTCAAATCTCCTTGCAATTCCATATGAATTTGAAGATTGGCTTTTCCACTTCTGTAAAAAGCTGTTGGAATTTTGATAGGGATTGCATTGAATCTGTAAGTCACTTTGATTGTATTAACAGCTTCTCAATATGGAGTCTTCCTATCCATGAACACAGGATATCTGTCCATTTAGTTACATCTTTTTCAATTTCTTTTGGCAATGTTATTTTGGATATGACACCCAGAGCACAAGGGACAAAATCAGAAATAAACAAGTGGGACTAAATCAAATTAAAAAGCTTCTGCACAGAAAAAAGAAACTGTCAACACAGTAAAAAGACAACCTACAGAATGGAAAAAAAAATATTTGCAAACTCTACATCAGATAAGGGGTTAATATCTAAAATATATAAAGTACTCATGGAACTCAATAATAAAAACAAAACAAAACAAAACAAATAACCGAACTGAAAAAAATGGGCAAAAGACCTGATCAGACATTTCTCCGAAGAAGGTATACAAAAAGCCAGTAGATACATGAAAAGATACTCAGTATCCCTAATCATCAAGGAAATGCAAATCAAAACCACAGTGAGATATTTCCTCATTGTTGCAATGGTCATCATCAAAGACAAGAGAAAGAAATACTGGCACAGACATGGAGAGAAAGGAGTTCATGTGCATCATTGTGGGGCATGTACATTGGTGCCGCTTTTATGAAAAACAGTATATGGGTCTTCAAAAAATTAAAAATTGAACTGCCCCACGGCCCAACAATTCTACTTCTGGGAACATATCCAAAGGAAACAGACCCCCTAACTCTGAGAGATATCTGAACCCCCATGTTCATAGCAGCAGTATGAACTAGTCAGGACATGGCAATAGCCTAGTGTCCATTGATGGGTGGATAAAGGAGTTGTGGTGTATATATAGTCAACAGAATATTATTTAGCCATAAAAAAATGAGAAAATCCTACCACTGGTGACACAATGGCTGGACCTCAAAGACATTATGCTAAGTGAAATAAGTCAGAGAAAGACAAATACTGTGTGGCCTCATTTATATGTAGACTATCAAAGCAAACTCACAGAAACTCACAGAAAGAGATCAGGCTTGTGGTTACCAGAGGGGGCAGGTGGGTGGGGAGAACTGGAGGAAGGTGATCAAAAGATGTAAACTTCCAGGGGCACCAGGGTGGCTCAGTGGGTTAAGCCTCTGCCTTCGACTCAGGTCATGATCCCAGGGTCCTGGGACCGAGCTCTGCATCAGGGACCCTGCTTTCCCCCTCCTCTCTGCCTGCCTCTCTACCTGCTTGTGATCTCTCTATGTCAAGTAAATAAATACAATTTTTTTAAAAAAGTAAACTTCCCATTATAACATAAACAAGTACCAGGGATGGAATGTGCAGCTGACACTGCTGTATGGTACATGGAAAGTTGTTAAGAGAATAAATCCTAAGAGTTCTGATCACAAGGAGAAAATTTTCCTTCTTTTCTTCTTTTTTCTTTATATTGTACCTACGGGAGAAGATGGATGTTAGCTGAACCTATTGTGTTAATCATTTTACAGTATATGTAAATCAAACCATCTTATATATGTTAAATTTATGCAGAGATGTAAGTCAATTATTTTTCAATAAAACTGAAAAAAATGTTTTAATTAGAAAAAATACATGAGGGAATTGAGTGGAAAAGTTGACTACTTTCTTCATTGGACAAGCAGCCTGTGCTAGAGGCAGCTGGCTGTTCAGACATCAAGAATTCAAGTCTCTGGAGAGGTTATAAACTCACACTCGTAACATGGTAATAAAAGGTGTCCCTGCTTTAATATAGAGAGTACAGCAAGCCTAATTACGTCTTTCTTGGATTTCCGAGAACATGGAAATTTCTCAGTGAGATAATTCTGAATGTGTGTTACGTGATGGGATAATTTGGTAAATGATAAGAGGAGGAGGTTCAGAAGATTAGGTAGATCATATAGAGACTTCCAACATTGCTTTGGATGTTTGGTATTTTTAAGAGGCAAAACAGCTGATGTTATCTTGATAATGTTTTTTTCCTTCTCCAAAAAACTATTAAATATTTTAGATTTCATTTGCATTTATTAGGATTTTTGTAAATCTTTCAGATTAAAACAAAACACAATAAAATGAATGCTGAGGCAAGCCTTGATGTGACTCTAACATAAAAATCAACATTTCCTGGAACAGCCTCAGGATGGCTGGGCCAAGCCTGGGCTGCCTCTGCACGAAGACACACTGAAGGTCCTTCAGGGCAAGCATCCCCAGACAGACTTCGTGAATTCTCGGAGGTGAGAAGGACTCTTCCACCCAAATGGCATCTACAATCCAAGTGAGTCTTGAAGGCTTTTACTGCTTCAGAATATTTTGACCGCCAGTCTCTCGAAAGGTTCCTGAGTCTACTTGGGAAATTTAAAAGTTTCCTGGAAACATCTTACAAAACGATATGGACTTGAATTTTAACACTTAGAGTAGGACTTAAGATGTTTGGCAGGTATTGCTAGATTAAGTCACAGACTTCCCCCCATGGTCTTTACATGCCACTCTTTCTCTTGTGCAGACTTCCTGTAGAAATGTCCTTTTCCTTTTCAAGGAAGAAGAAAGAAAAAGAAAAAAAAAAAAGAAAGAAAAGGCCTGAATTCTCTCCTGCTTTCCTCTGTCTTCCCTGCCAGTTCTGACTGGTTTCTTAACATGTTTGAGGCCCTGATGACTGGAAAGTGGAGGACTTCAAAGTCCGTATCTTAAAATTTACAGCGTGGCTGCTTGGATTTTATAATAATATAGGAATGATGTGGGAGTTGATGGTGTAAAACAAATTATAGAGTTGTAGCCGAGGATTTATGAAAACCCTAGTGTGGTGTAAAAAGATCACATTTCTCACAAAGTAGGTGTCAGTTTCTCAACTTAGCCTCCTTGGGCATTAAAAAAAAAAAAAAAGAGGCAGAAGAGGTTTAAGATTATTATTATCATTTGTAGTACTAATAAGAAAATGCTACTATACTAACATGAGCTGCATTTCCTGAGTTGCTTTATAACATTCTTTTAGGTGTCCTTCAAAATAATCTCCAGGGGTAGGTCATGAAGGCCCATTTTCAGATATAAAAGAGAGATAATAAAGTAAACGAGTTTAGAGGCAGTTGCCAGGTCTTGTGTCTGCTGCACCACACCTAGAGGGCACCCAAGACATGACTTTTAGATGGTTCGTCAGGCCAGGTTTTTAATTTTTTTTTTAATAGGAAGAGATCTAAAAAGTAAGGACAGAGGCTTGGTCCTGGACTCAGGGAGCTACCTCTTAGAGAAGTCTGTTCTGTAAAGTCCTGGGCAATAGTGACTACCTGTCTAGATCCCAACTCCAGGAAGACTATGCCACACACTCATTCTGATGGGCAGGAACTGTTTTTACAATTTGGTCCAATTGCATTGGGCCAGGAGAGGGCACTAGATTCTGGGCTGTCTGGTTAGAGTTTGGCCAGCCATGTGTTTTCCTGTGTGGCCTGGCTTTAAAAAAATGTGGCAGTCTCATAAAATTTCTCTTCACAAGCATTTGCAATCAGGAAGCCAAAAGGAAAAGGTAGTTAGTGGTGGGGCCAGAAGATGAATGGAGGGATTGAGAGATGGGAGAGAGAATTTGGTCTAAAAAAATGGGAAACAGGTTTAAACTCAACGTGTGAGGCAGCAAACATGAGTAAGAGTAGAGAACTGGGTGGATAGGCAGAGAGAAGAGGCACCCCGAGACGGCAAGCCCATGGGTGGTACCAGAGCCTGTGCCTGCTTGCCTCCTGAAAGCATCCCACCTTCCTGTTGCGACTCCTGTGGTTAGGAGGACAAGGTCACGGTTTCTATGAGGTCTCTGTACTTTTTTTGTTTTTTTTTAAAGATTTTATTTAATTATTTATTTGACAGACAGAGAGAGAGAGAGAGCGAGCGAGCGAGAGAGGGAACACAAGCAGGTGGTGTGGGAGAGGGAGAAGCAGGCTTTTCCGCTGAGCAAGGAGTCCGATGCTGGGCTCGATCCCAGGACTCTGGGATCAGGACCTGAGCCAAAGACAGACGCTTAAGGACTGAGCCACCCAAGCGCCCCAAGGTCTCTGTATCTTTACATGGGAACTCCCAACCCATCATTTTGGGAGGCAGTTTGAATGCGTCTCTCTGGCTCAAAATGCAAATAATCTTTACCATAATCCCCAGAAGGTACCATTTGAAACACACGAGCCCAGGGCATGGTCTTGATTTCACGAGGAGCTCTAACAGCGCTGAAACACCCACTACTCTCTGTCCTCTTGATCAGGGGACTGTGAAACACAGCTGTGTAGTTCAGAGTGCTTCTTGCTGTGAGCTTGTAGGAAAGGGTTATGGGGAACATCATAAAAAGAATGCCTTTTTTTGTTTTGTTGAAGTATAATTGACACAATGTTATATTAATTTCAGGTGCACAGTAGATATTCGACATTTATATACATTACGAAATGATTGCCGCAATAATAGTTACAATCCGTCACCATACAAAGTGTCTTACGGTATCATTGACTGTATTGTATGATGTACTTTCTGTCCCTGTGACTTATTTATTCTATAACTGGGAAGTTGTACCTCTTAATACCTTTCACCTGTTTCACCCATTCCCCAACTCGTCTCCCCTCCAGCAGCCACCCGTTTGTCCTCCCTCGTTTTGTTTTTTAGATTCCGCAGAGAAGCGAAATCACGATTATTTGTCTTTCCTTGTCTGACTTGTTTCACTTAATATAATACGGTCTCGGTTCATCCATGTTGTCACAAACGGCAAGCTTTCATTCTATTTTTATGGCCGACTAATACTCCATTATGAATGTGTCTATGCTGCATCTTCTTTATCCATTCGTCTGTCAATGGACACTTAGGTTGCTTACATAAATTGGCGATTGTAAATAATGCTGCAGTGAGCAGGGGGCTACACATATCTTTTAAGTTTAGTATTTTCATATGAAAAGGGATGTCTTTTTCCTATGATGCAGCTGCCTGCTTCCTTTCCCCTGTGATGCTCAGCTGTGTGCCGGGGAGAAGGTACCTATGAAGACTGTGAAGGAAGTTAGACAGAAGAATGTTTTTTAAGGTTGTTGGGATGTGACATGAAGGCTGCTATTGAGCCATATGGTTTTGGAGCTCATGGGAGCTCAGTGAGCATCTCATCCTACCTCCTCACTTGTAGAGAAAGCCAGTGGAGTTCCAAAGGACTGTTGGTAATCCGGGCCAGCGCAGGAAACAGAAACCAGCTCTCTGCCTCCTGTTCCAGTGTTCTTTCCTCCTTATCTAGGAACCGACTTCGTTCCTTGGGTGCCTTTCTCAGGCAGCTATCCTGCAGGCTCACCAACAGATTGGGGGATGGACTGCGTGGGTCTCAGAGTTCATTAGAGAATTAGGTACCTGCTTCTTTGCTTCTTGGTAATCTGAGTGTTAGAGAAGGGGAAATAAAAACACATTCTGCCCAGATTTCAGCCTTAAAATCTTTTTAAGTCTTTTGGTCCATATCAACCTGAAGGCCTGGGCAGAGTCTAAACTTCTCACTCAAAAGAGGTATATTGTCTTGTACTTACACCTTTCTCAGAATTATGAACTCAACAAAGAGCAACTTCAGGGGATGCCTGGGTGGCTCAGTTGGTTGGACGACTGCCTTAGGCTCAGGTCATGATCCCGGAGTCCTGGGATCGAGTCCTGCATCGGGCTCCCAGCTCCACAGGGAGTCTGCTTCTCCCTCTGACCTTCTCCTCACTCATGCTCTCTCTCTCAAATAAATAAATAAAATCTTAAAAAAAAAAAAGTAACTTCAGGCAGAAATAATAGCTCACGAGCCGAGGATGCTGGTTGGATTTCTAGACTGTTAGCTAGGCACTTTGAATGGAGTAGCAATGAAGCTTTATGCTTCCCATCTTTATTTCTTTGCCTTGTCTGTGCCATGAAGTCTTTTTCTTGGAGATTGGCTGAGTCTTAATTGACTTGTCACCTGTAGTGTATTTTTCCCATTGAGCAAAAAGCCGGTAAATTCAGCTTGGGGGATTTGCCTGAGGCAAGGTGTCATAACTGCTCACAAATCACCACTTGTATCCTGTTTACACCACCTTTGCCCCAAACCAGCCTGCGTAATGGATCTCATTTGCCTTTTGCACAAAGGGAGAACCCGGCCCTGTACAATGGCTGTTATGTCACTGTGGACGTCTTCACGCTGTGCTTTGGGAAATGATGAAACAATGGGTCCACTACACTGGATAGAGTTTGAACAAAGTGTGTAAGAGTCCAAGGGAGTGAGACAAAGCCACGGGATACTAACTGCCATTTGTTGAGTGTCTACTGTGCACCAAGCACCCTCACCATGATATTGCGTTTCATCCCTATGACTGTCCCATGAGAAAACCTGCACTGTCTACGTTTTACAGATAAGGAGACTGAGGATCACAGAGGCATAGATCATATATCTGGGAAGTGGCAGAAGGGCCATTTAAATTCAGGTCTGTTGGGAGGCCTGGGTGACTCAGTCGGTTGGGCATCTGCCTTCGGCTCAGGTCATGATTCCAGAAGTCCTGGGATTGAATCCTGCATTAGGTGCCCAGCTCAGCGGGAAGTCTGCTTCTCCCTCTGCCTGCCACTCCCCCCTGTTTGTGCTCTCTCTCTCTTTCTCTGACAAATAAATAAATAAAATCTTAAAAAAAAAGATTCTCTAAAAAAATATAAATAAATAAACAAAAAATTAATTAAAAAATAAACAAAATAAATTCAGGTCTATCTTCTTTAAAGACCATGAGTGCTCTTAATCAGTACATGATCCTGCCTTTCACATGACTAAGACATCCTGGGTGTTACAGCAACTTGGAATCCTACCTGTCCCACTAAAGTAGATTATATATAAAGACGAATGCTTCACAGAAGGACTGAACACAGCTGTCCATGGCTCAATCAATGAACAAACCCTTACTGATACAAACTATATGCATGACACCGGGCAGCAGGCTATAGCAGGTTCCAAGAAGTGGAAGAAACAGGCTTTGCCCTCAAGGACTGTCTAATGCAGTTGGGGTAATAAGATGTGTGCATTGAGGGTCACTAACAACACGGGGCTTATATGATAATAGCTGACAAGAAATACCTTAAGGGTAGGAAAGAATAATGAGAAGATATAAGGTCATCCTTTCCCGCTAGGATAACAGAGACTTGCAGTATCAACTATGCCAGAAGAATCCTTATGGAACTTGCTAATTTCATTTGAACTGGACATGATTTCTGGGCTGCTGGGAGGATGACCCCATTCTGGCTCTGAAGTTAGACTATTTGAGAGAAACATCCAAGCAGTAAGACAGTAGAAAGCACATCTGCTCTGTCACTGGTTTCTGCTAATGGACACAGGACCCTTGTCTTGAGTGTACCATCATCCCTCTAGATCTACCCTTGTTGGAGACTGAAATGTGTGTGGCAGATAATGAGCAGCTGGGAGAGTCTGAGATGCCACTCTTGTAAGCAAGATAGTGTTATCCTGAAGTACTTTTTCAATTCCATGAACTCTGGAAAAATACCTTTGAAGCTTAAGGAAAAGCTACTTGTAATTTTCTGCCCTGTCACCTTTTTAGGCAATCTCAATGGGTTAGTAAAGTGGGATTTGAACTGAGTCATCATAAATCTCTAGCAGTTAGTCAGTCATGTCCAGTAATCTTTGTCTAGCATCTCCTCATGAGATGGGCCATTGAGAAAGAGAGCAGGGTGCCATCAAACAGTGGTGGCTGTTTGCTTCTTCTCTTTTGTGTCCTAAATATGTCCCCTCAGCATGCCAGGCTGACATGCCTTGGCCCCACTGTCAGACTTGTTTGTAAAAGCTACCAAATCCTTGTTTTACATGCTCTGCGTAGTCTTCCCATGTCTGGCTGTATACTGCGATGTCATCAATCAATGCCACACTGAATTCACCCAACTTCGTCAGTACCGTGTTTACCTTCATCTGAAATGTTGCTGGTGTGTTCCTTCTGCTCAAAAGGGAGCCCATAGAACACATCTAAACCTGAGTCATGGCGAAGGCTACCTGGGCAGTGATGTTACCCACAATGACAAGGGCCCTTCTTTGCTATGTTTGGATTGTTCGATGGCATTCGTACCTTTGTGACCATATCTTGCTTTTCATTCTAAGTGTAACTCAGGGGAGCACCACGGAAGCTCCCATGATTCTAGCATGGAAGCCATTGCGCTACTTTAGTTAAAGCTCCAACTGTGCAAAAGAGTCAGAATGTCTGTAGTGATCATAACCATAGTAAAACTGTGGTCTCTCCTTCAGAGGAGAGGAAAGTGCTACATTGTTAGCTAGGAGAAGAAAATGCATGATTGGATGTGGACATCTTAACTTCATCTAAGTCTGGAAACTCTGAGTTTATTATTGACTTCTGTCTCCAAAAGGTGGCACAAAGGACACATTTGATTGCATATTCCTTCAAGGGCTGATTTCAGTCTTCGACCTGTCCAGTGACCAGTAACTAAATTATTTAGAGGAAATGTTTGTGAGGATGGACACAATGCTAATTTGGTTGACATTGTTACCTATGTGGAAAATTCTGATGGAGAAAGGAAGTTTTGAATGTACATGTGAGTGGCTTCTGATCCACCATCTTTTCTTTCCTCCCCATTTCTAAAGTCATTCAAAAGAGAGGAAGGTCTTTTTATTTATTTTCCCATCATCCACAAGATACTTGACAAAGGAAGCTGCTCTGAAATCCAGTGTAGAATCTTAAGGTGTCTCAAAGCCTTGGTGTGGTCACCCTTCCCTTCCTCTTTCCTAGATACACTATTCCACTGAACTACCCTCTGCTTCCTAGTGCCCTTGATCCTTTAAGCAGTGCCTTATAAGTAAACCCAGAAATTACCTTTTTGTTTTTCCTCTTTGGCACTCCTTATGGAAGCCTACTAGTCTTGTGAACTTATCTTTGATATCAAGCTGGTCAGTTTCTAAGTTAAGTGAATTAAGAACTTAGGTTCCAGAGAAAGGTCCCTGGTCATGGGAGCCATCTTTATTTTGGTTCGCCATGTTACTGTATCAGGGTCTCCTTGCTAGAGCAACAGGAAACTGTATGGGCTGCTCTTCCTGCTCTCTCCTTAGGACTTATTCCTGGGCTTCCCCATTGCCCAGGTGTCTGTGCTCCCCACTTCCTGGCCTTAACTGTGAAGCCTCAGCTCTCAAGCTTGGGAGGACCTGAGCAGTGAGTGATCAATTAGTAGAACCGAGAGGTCACTCAGCGGGAACTTTCCAGTGTTTTGGAAAGCCTGAAGAGACAGCACCAGTAGGCACACAGTTTTGTTTTGTTTCGTTTTGTTTTAATTTTCCTCCAATGTATGTCACAAAGTTAGAGCAGGGAGGGCCAGAGGCCTGAAGAGCAATGTCCCGTTGTGAAAGGGCGGTGGCACAGAGCGCAGTGAGCTACCTCCTGGGGCTGCTAGTCCGTGCTCTGGCTAACCATCTCACGTATCTACTCAGGGCGTGGATGATGGGATCCAGGAGCTCATTGAGGAAGCTGCTGTGTCTTGATAAAAATTCTGTGAATTTACCTGCACGCCTAATAATCCAGAGAGAAAATTTTCTTGGAGAAAAGAAATTGGCAGTCTTGAATGTTGCCACATTATCAGAACCCATCTTCTCTGCAAGATCTGCCTTTACATATTAAAAAGGGGGTGAAAAAAAAAGAAGGTAAAGAGAAAGGATCTTGGCATATTTCCCTAAGCAGAAAAATTGCCCTTACCCTAAGGTGAAAGAAAGTGTGAATGGTGCCTTCGAGGCAATTCAGGAAGTATTCATTAATCAACAAGTATTTATTAAGCACTATTTTCAGAATTGTGCTCAGGGCTATGGTAGGATAATAAAAGAAGTGTAAAACAGAATTCATACCCTCCAAGAATGTATGCTCTAATTGGGGAGAGAGAAACAATAAGAGACAGTTTAGAATAAATGCTAAATTGTGTGTTTCAGACCATAAGAATTTTCACTGAGACCTGGGATAGTCAGGGAAGCCTTTGCTAGAGTGGTAAGGGCTGGAAATGAATCTTGAAAGATGGGTTACATATAGTTAAATGGCCCCCACATTAATTAATTCAGAGAATTAATTAATTCTGATGGTGGGGAATGTGACCTAGGATACAACACTATTGTCACCGTTCTCCTTAATTACAAAGAGGAAGAATTAACCTATACCATGAAAGAATTTCAGATGCGTGGCCACCTTTGGGACAATTTATAGGCATGCCACTTAAGGAGCAGGGTTTCTGCTAATTGACCTCATTTCTCCTTTCCACTTTTTTTTTTTTCTGTAGGCATTGTAACCTTTAAAGTTTTTGAACTATAGCCTTGCGTTAACATCCTTTACACCATGTGAACATCCTCATAGATCTGGTTTGGAGGTGGGCCTAAGACAGCCCGAGATGCCCTCCCATGTCCTACAATTCAGGGCTGAAACTACTGGACCCTTAGCACCCTTGCAGAAATCAACAGGGCAGCCCCTTCTTGTTTCCTAGGTGACAGCCAAATGGCATTGCCCAATCTCCAGTGTACCTTGCAGGGGGATCCAAGCTGCCACTTCCTTTACATCTCTTTCTATGCCCTGGGAAACTTCTTTGCCATTACTCCACGTCGTCTTGAATTAGGCTACAGTTTGCAAAAGAGAGCAATTCTACTCCTCCCAGTGTACCGCTCATTTTGCCCTATAATGTCCATGCACAGTGACTTGAAAAGTTCAAGGAAAGCCCTTCAGTTTTGGGCATGCAGAGTGATAATAATATTGACTCACATTTTTGTAGTGTTTTCATATTCTGTTTCTTATTCAGTTTGTCTACCAGTTCCATGAGGCAAGTGAGAAGTGGGGGATTATGAAAACTCACTTCCCTGCATACAGACATACTTTTATTTTTATATCCAATAATACAAAGGAATTTTTTTTAAGGAAACACTTCAAATGCTTCTTTTTCCCTTTATATAGAAGTCATATTGGATAATGGTAAAAAAAATGTGTAAAACACATATAAACCCGTATATGCCTCATTTAGAAAGAAGGAAAAAAATACAGATGAAAAATCTGAGCTTTAAGAGGTTAAGACTTGCCCAAGGTCACATTCCTAAAAGAATGGCAAGTCTGGGCTCAAGTCTAGGTCACCTGAGGCCAAGTCCTATGCAGCTGGGCCAGCTGGGATGTTACTGGAGAACATAAAAGGTGAAGACCAGCAGCAGCGTCACCACCCTTGAAATTCAGGAGGGTATATAATTTTATCAATACAATACAAAGGTTAATGGGATTGCCTCCTTCCAACTCTATCATAGTAAACGCAGGCTTTATGGCAATGTTAAAAAAAAATGACCTCTCTCTGCTTTATGCTGATTATTAACTAAGATTATCTCACACTAGAGATTTACTATACCAAAGAGCACTGACATCACTAACTGCTATTAAGTGTATGATACTTACTCCATAAAGTGGAGCAAAATGCCTTTGTCAGCAATGTAGGGAAAATAGACATGGCCAGAGGCATTCATCCCATGTGAAACAGAGCTGCTATTCACAGGAATCTATCAGTTTAATAATATGGCCACATCCACCTGATGAAAGTATCCATATGGAACAGATAGTCTTCCCTGTGTTTCTGTTCTTTTAAATACTAGAATGAGATCATTTTATTTTAATAGGTTGGAGGGTGTGATCAAAACCTTCTGGTTGCAAGAAAAAGATGGGACCAGAAAATGGTCAAACCAGTAAGTCTGATATGGCTTCAAATTTTAGTTTCTCAAATTATTGACTTTGTGATATCCCTAAGGAACTAATTTTTGTTTCCAAGAGGGAGGTAATAATGGAGACTGAGATGGCTTGAGTTATTTTTCATAGGCAAATCCACATTAAGTTTCTTAGTTAGGATTCTTGCAGGAGTTATTTACTCAACAGTATAAAATTCGACAAATATTGATCTAGTGCCTGGTATTTCTGAGACGTCAGTATAGGCTCTGGGGACACAGGGATGAAAGATACCACTGCCCTCAAGAAATCTTCACTCTAGTAGCAAAGATAAGAAGAGACTGGGAGAGAGAGCAGGGAATGCTGAGGGAGGATATTTGGGAACCTGACTGAGTTGTCCATAATAAATCCACTATGGGATAGAGATATTGTATCAAAGTGGATTTTCTAAAATTTTTCTGAAGCTCATATTTGGGGTTCTAGCCAAATGTCATGGATATGTGCTCCTTCTGACCTTATGAACTATTTGTAGTAAAATGCCTGCCCTGCTCTAACAGCTCAGCCTCTAATGCTATGAGGGATATTGGAGGCCCAGGTAGCAGCATAGTTGGGGTTCTGGACATTTTTTAAGAAAAGTAAACACTTGTTTTTATCAGCATAGATATATAAAATAAGATTTTATTTCATGTATCAAAGTTGCTCAGCAGATTAAAATAAATATTAAGATAGTATTATGGAAAATGCTCATTTTTATAAATGATTTTCCATTGAATGAACATGGCAGAAACTTTGTTTGTTTTATACCAAAAGTCATTCAAATAACAAGGCATGGCATGGTGAAATTTAAGAACAGCAGGAGTTAAATTAAGAGATTACTTTTAAAAGTTACAACAACAGTACAAAGAATGTCCGTGTTATCTTCATTGAGTTCTCTCAATTGTTAACATTTTAGCACACTGGCTTCAGCAACATCTCTGTGTTCTCTCTATTCAAATATGTATGTTGAGACCCATTCAAGATAGAGAACTACACAGTCACTTGAAGAGGTCAAGTTTAATATAAAGAATTACTAACTATAACTGGAGACTGTAGAAATGAGAAATCATTTAGTAAGAAGCAAAGAGAACCATAAACAGTATATGAATAGCAGACATAAGGAAGAGCCACTAGCCATACAGCTGAGATAACCTGCCCAAGGAAGGTCTCTTAAGGGCTAAGATCCAGACCTCAACGAAGAGGGCCTGGCTGTGGTTCATTGAATGGCAAGGAGGTTGTTGCAGTGCTGTGCTGGTAGGATTTGCTGGAAATCCACCCTCTAGTATGCCAGGGAAAGCTGCTCACTGAAGGTCTACCCCTAGAGGTGATTGCTGATAGAAGCTATTAATTACTGGGTGCTTTTGGCTGCCATTCGCCACAGACAGCAAGTGCTAGAGAAGCTGGTCATGTTGTAGGAGCTGAGCAATGGGGAGCCACTGGTCTAGCAGGGGCTGGCAGGAGCATATAATATGCTAAGGGCATAGCTAAAGACCTTGCCAAAAGAGCACAGAAACGGGAAACAAGACCCTTTTCTTCTGCATTATTTCTTTAGCTCCCTTTACTGATAAAGCTTGTCGGCTGGCAAAAAAAGAAAAATGACAAGGCCCAGATACACTTCAACAAAGTGTATACAGATAAAATTCAACAAAGTTGAATTTGAAGTTGAGAGGTGAGGAATCAATAACTGAATATTTTTATTCTTTTTCTTAACCACATGAGAGCCACGTAATGCCCCATCATGCACCCAGTGCCTAGTACTCTAATTGTATTTCTCTCCAAACAAGGACACTTTCTTATATGGCCACAATTCAGTCTTCCCAAATGAAATCAGCCCTGATACAATACAGCCCCAATAAAGCCTCCTTTTCCCATCTGGTCTAGGTTTTAATCCAGGATAACAGTTTGCACTCAGATGTCATGGTTCTTCAATGTCCTGCAGTCTGAAGTAGTTCCTCAATTTTTCTATATATTTCATGACCTTGAAAATCATAAAAATTACAGACATTTCATTCTGTAGAATTTCCTCAGCTGAGTCTTCAGGACCAGACACCAGGTCATGCATAATGAGCACGACCACCATAGAAATGATGGTTTACTCTCAGTAAATTGTATCTAGAAGCAGATGATGGGGATCTGCTCCTTCACTGGTGACAGTAAACTTCATCACCTGATCAAGGTGATGCTGTCATGTTTGTGTCCCATAAAGTCACCATTTTTGCCTTTGCCATTGGTTTTACACTGTGAGAAAATACAGTATATGAATATAATTTTTCTCATTAAATATCCACTCACCAGTATTAGCAAACTTTGATCTCTTCTGTCTGATGCATATTCTATTCTATGAAATTATTTTCATCCTTCTTTCTTCATTAGTTGGCATCCTAATATGAAGAAGATCTTACTATTCTTTCTTTCCTACTCATTTATCTCTATGAACTCTTGATTCCTATTTTTTTCATTTTGGTTTATCATTAATATTATTTGTGTGATGCTCAAATTGTCCCAGAATTGATAAGGGCCCATTCAATCTATATCTCCATCATTTTTGAGTACTTCCTTCATTTCTAGAGCAACATGGTGTTCAAGAATCATCTTATACTTTCCTTGCCCCCATCCCTAAATCAGACACTAACCTCAAGAAGCCCTGGTTCTGGTACTTAGAAAACAAGACCTTAGTGCCAAGTGTGCTTATTGCTACTGGAGTATAATGACTTCTGCTCTCAGAAGATAGCACTAGGAGAGATATGTATGTATATGCATATATATATATACATGGACATACACACATATACACATACCTGTATTTTAATATCTTTCCATATATTTTTTTTTAAATCAAGATTATCCCATTACCCCCATACTCCAATTCAATACCTCCTAGGTATTTCTAGCTTTGCCCCTTTCCCCATGTGTAAGTTTCTTTTTGGACAGTGAAAACTGACTCCCACATTTTCAATGTGTTCACTTATTTTACCAATCTCCTGCAGGTAACTGATCTTTCAGTCACTTAGCTGCCTCCATTGCCCTTAGTCCCACCTCCATTTCCTTTGCCCCATTGCTTCCTCAGCCCCTGATTCTGCTATTGACCCTCATCACTGTTGCCTAGGCCCTTAGTTACACCTTTGCCTTTGAAGAAATTTAGGGGAGTGAGTGGAAGTGAAAGTGACAAATGGATGTTTTCATGTAGTAAGTGTTTACAAGAGAATAAATAGTAGAGGGAGATTGTCAGGAGACCCAAACTGTATCATTTTGCACTGTATATTTATATTTACCATTGTGACAATTGACAGGATTAAAAATTGGGGTGAAGTGGGAATTACCTCCAATTCTTGTTTCAATTCCAAGTTTTAAAAAGAGGATTTTATTTAAATTAAATCTATGATAAGTACATTTCCTATATTTTCACATTAAAGTCTCACTCCAACAATTCAGTTATTATGAAGATTCAGTTGTTTCATTAAATAACTTTTTTGGGGAATATTTTGAAGTCAGTTTATTATCATCATTTAGTATTAAGTATTATTGATTCAACTATCTAATGCATAGTAGATTGGTAACAAAGAGAAATATCTTATGAGTGTTGAAAGTCCATGAGAGGGGCACCTGGTTGGCTCCGTTGGTTAAGCATCTGTCTTCTGCTCAGGTCATGATCCCAGGGTCCTGGGGTCCAGCTCCATATTGGGGTCCCTGCTCAGCGTAGAGTCTGCTTCTCCCACTCCCCCTATTTGTGCTCTCTCACTCCCTCTCTCTCTGTCAAATAAGTAAATAAAATCTTAAAAAGAAAAAAGGAGAAAATCCCTGAGATTTAGATTAAATTCCTAGGGAATAGATTTTATAAATAAAAACAAGTTTTACAGATCCATGGAAATGAAATCTTACTAGTAATCTTCAATAATCTGGAAAGAGGCAAACTAATAAAGGGAGGTTAGTAATTTCAGAAATTACTGATAAAACAATTTTGGAGAAGAAAGAACAACATCATATAACCCCACAAAGATTCTATGGAATATCTATGACATGAGTAAGGAATTTGTTTAGTTTGGTACCATGTTCTAGAGACTTCCTATACATTATGACATGAATAGATTATTCACTCTCTCAGAGAGAGAGAGAGGATGAAATGTTCAGTTATTATTTCTGTTTTGCAGAGAGGCAAACTAAAACATGATAGGACTTATCAGAATCACCTAAGAAACTTATGGAGGGAGAAATTTCTCTGGGGTCATTCCTTAGAGCACTTCCTTCTTCTCACACTCTGATCCCCCTGTAGACTTTGTAAAGGAGGTCTGAGAGGCCACAGAATAAACATGGCATGCCTTATTTTTCTGTAACTTCCATTTTGCTCAAGAGTGACTACTTGAAAGCATTTCTTATACTATATCTTGACTATCATATACTAGTATCTCATCAACAAAACTCACTGTTAAATGTCCCTTGGTCTCTTTTGTTACACAGCAGTACCACATTTATAACCTCCACTTGCACTGAGGTTCTGCGTGCATAGTGTGTCTGAGGATAGGTCAATGGATTGTGGGTGGAATTAATCCTACCACTCCCAAGCATGAACTGTAACTTCTACAAGTTTCTCAATGTTTACTTTTTTTTTTCCCCCTCAAGCACTGGCTGGAGGCAAATCATCCTGTGTAGTATTCCAAACCCCTCCAAGGTGGTGGAACCACCAAGAAGCAGCCACCCTGCATTGGATGATGACATGAATAAGTAATAAACTATACATTTAGATTTGGGGACTATTTGTTTAGCAGCTAGTATTGCTTGTTACTTGCACTGACTAGTATGTATAAGGATAAACACTGCATAGTAATTTTTTAAAGTAAAACAGTGAACTTGAACTTGTATGTGGGGCTTGTGCCTAGTGCTGCTTTGAACTCTGTCTTAAGAACTTCTGGGAACAGGGTGCCTGGGTGGCTCAGTGGGTTAAGCCTCTGCCTTCAGCTCAGGTCATGATCCCAGTGTCCTGGGATCGAGCCCCGCATCAGGCTCTCTGCTCAGCAGGGAGCCTGCCTCCACCTCTCTCTCTCTGCCTGCCTCTCTGCCTACTTGTGATCTCTGTCTGTCAAATAAATAAATAAAATCTTTAAAAAAAAAAAAAGAACTTCTGGGAACATGTTTGTGATCTTCTGGCCTTTGAACACTTCCAATAGATGATTTTAAGAAGCTCTGGTCTACCAGTATTAATAGGTTCAGAGGACACCTAGAGGAGAGTAAAATTCTTCTCTAGTCTTTTATTAGAGACATAAAAACCTGCATGGTTTGCATTCCCTAGTACAGACAAAAGGATAGTAACATGTATGAAAATGGATTTCCCAAAAGAAAAAAAAAATTGGACTTAGGTTTTGGACACCAAGTGTCCTGCATTTTGAAGTTCCTAGTGCAATTATCAATAATTTCTATGCTCCAGTTCTTTGGAGTGAATACTCCTTGAAGATTTTTGCTCCTGTGTTATTGTCATTCACTGTACATCCTTCTTGGTGATTTCAATATCTGTGTTGATGTCTCTTCTAACACTCTGCCTTTTCAGATGTGTCCTCTGCTCTTTTGATGATCTTATCCTTTGAGTTCCATAAGCCACTCATTTCCACAGGAATGTCCTAGACCTTGTCATTATCAATAATTTTTTAACACTTCTACAATTTCAATTTGATGTATGGTGTTTTTTGATCACCACTTTTTATCTTCCTAGCCTCCACCCACCCTTTGGATTCCTCAAGTTTTACAAGTATTAAACCCAGTTAAGATACAGAATCCATGAATGCTGATATATTTTCACATTCCCTCCTCATTCTTGTAAATTTACTTTCTTTCCCAGCTTAGATGGCTATGTGGTTTGCATATTGGTTTGCATTGTAATCACTCCTTTGAATAGCTTTCTGTTTTCTTGCACTTACTGTATTTCTTTGGATAGATCAGAATTGTGAGCAATTCAACCCTCAGTCGATACTATGTCGATACAAAGCAGCACTAGGCACAAGCCCCACATACAAGTTCAAGTCGATACTTGCCACTGAGATGGCTGGAGGAGAACACACAACTCTGCTGATTGGTTTCAGTTTAAAATTACTGTCATTATTAACCTCACATGAACCCCTGCTGCTATCCAGAAATCATATTGTATCTTTCATATCCATTCCTTTATAGATACCAGACCATTTCTTCATGCCTTCTCCCCACTGCAATCGTGAATACCTTCTCACTGTCCTCACCCTCTGTTGATGACTTTGTTTTCTGTTTCACTGTGAAATACCTTCCATACTCAATTGCTGTCATGTCTACAGTTTTGCTAGCACCTGTGCCTATGAAATCTGGCTTCCCTGAGCTGCCTGTGTTCTGTATAAGGCCAGCCCCTCCATCTGCCCATCAGATCTCACCCTCTCTTGCCTCTTCAAGAGTGTGCTGCTATTTCTCCCATGTTGAAAAAAATTGGAGCAAAACGAGAACACACTGGTAACCCTGTTTGCCCCACTTTCTAAATACTACTCCAATCCTTTCCCTTCCTTGGAATGAAACTCTGAAAAGCTGCATAGCTTACTGTCTCCAACCTCACATCTCTCCTTTTCTCTTGAGACAGAAGTCCACATGATTTGCTTGTTTCCTTCGTGTCTCTTTTCCATCACTCCCACCACTTCCTAGCTTCTTTCTTTACTTTATTTATCTCTTAGGTGCTAATCACTGTCTAATGTTATGTAATGTATTTCCTTTCTCTGTCTTGTTTAATTCATGTCTTTCTTGCAAGACAGTAAGCTCAGTGAGGGCAAAGGACTTCAGTGCATGTCACATACACAGATATAGAAAATACTGTGTCACAATTTGTGTAGTACGCTTCAGTTCCTCTATGATGGAAATCTGAGGTCCTGATTTAAGACCATCACCTGAGGAGACTTTCAGTGAAACAACAGTCACAGCCGGTCAGTGTGAGTCATGTGTACAAGGCCTGTGCCGCTACCCTTTCCCCCCACCTCCTGAGACGCCTCCCCTCAAATCTCTCAGCTCCTCTCCTGGGGGACTGCTATCAGTGCAATGCACTTGCACTTGAGCTGATCATGGCCATTGTGTTTCTATTAACCGTCTGAGAATTGCAGATTAAATCTGCACAACCTGGCACCAGAAATTGTTATATCTATCTTTTTTGTTTTTTAACCTGGCCATGACAGCATAGTTGATTGAGGGCCACCGACACCTAAATGTTACAAATATTAAGCCCTGTTTTCATACTTCATAGTGGCAAGCTGGTTGAGTATGCTGAACTGTATCCTAATAGCTGAGCATAGCTCATCTTTGTCTTCTGGTCACATTGTGCTCCAGATGACACCTAGCCCCTTCTCTCTTTAATCTCCTATTTCCTTCTACTTTATTTTCTCTTTCCCTTTAGTATGTTGGTTGTTTCTTGGCAGTGGCATATTTGTTGACTTGCTCTTTTGGTGACATCTTCTTTTAATAAGGAAATCTGTCTCTTGGTGTCTCCTCGCCTAAGGGTGTGCTTACTTAAAGTGTAAAATGTCAGACTCTACCAAGGATGACAATAACCCTCTGGGTGAAGAAGAATCAGCCACTGTATTATTAATCACTCAAAAGGTAGACAGGAAATACCAACCCTCTCCAAGAAGAGAACCACTGAAATTAACCAGATTCTGCACCCTCCACATTTCATGGCCCTCCCCTTTGTCCTGTGTATTGGCCTACACTCTCCCCTCATCCCTTGGCACCATTCTGAAGGTCAACAGAAAAAAAAAAAATCAAGAGTCAGAAAAACCCGCCTAGTAACAACTATGCTGGGAGCTTGAATTTTACCCAGTGACAATCACATTGGCTAAGGAAACATAGAAAATATTCCCTTGTAGTGAGTTGAGACTCACTCAGAGATAAGTGTCACAATCTATGACAGGGATGAGGGGATGAGGGACTAGGCAGGTGGCTACACTCTGACCCTTACTACTGCTTGACTGGCAGAGCTGGCATTCCCAGCTGTCTGGACTTAACATCCCTTAAAAACTACAGCAGCCTGATCCTCATGAAGCTGCAGAGAATCGGACCCTGCAGTTTAACAGGGATGAAAACTGGGCCTAATGATACGCTACATGGTCATGATCTTTCTAGACTGTTGCACAAGCATGAAGAAATGGGTAGGGGGGCCTTATCTTGGTCTGTCTATAGACCAAAAAGTGATCACAGATTTATTCCAGAGTGAAGTTGTCTAGCTGCCAACGTTTCTGTATCTGGCACACACACACCTGTGCCCATCAGCCTTCTTTCTGTAAACTACTAAAACAATTAACAACACCCCACAGAATGCTAGTAACTACTCCCCAAATTCCACATCTGTGGAACTCAAAGCACAGTGTCTTCTCTGTTGATCCCTTATAGCTAATAATACTTTCTGTTTTTGTTCCAGCCAAATCGTGGCTTTCTGATGATCTTGGCAAAGCGCCAGAAGCGTCATCAGAACTTGAATTTTCCCAGTGGGAATTATCTTGAAATGAGAGTTTTAAAAAAAAATTTATGTTTATGTTATATTTTCCATGATTATTTAATGCTGTAATGGCACATTTTCTTTGGTATTTATAATAGTATTTAGATTTATTCAAAGGAGCAATTAACATAAAGAATATAGTTTATGATATGACTTTTAATTTCCAGTCTGAAACCTCAGGGGCCAGTTCAAACTCAACAGGATCAATGTGATTGATAGTTGATCAAGTCCACATATAGTGGTTCAGCTGGGCTTTAATTTTTTTTTTTTAAGATTTATTTATTTATTTCTGTGGTGAGGGTAGAGAGGGAGTGCACAGGGGAAAGTGGCAGAGGGAGAGGCAGAGAGAATCTCAGGCAGACTCCGCACTCAGTCTAGCTCTATGCAGCACTCAGTCTCACGACCCCGAGATCAAGACCCGAGCTGAAACCAAGAGTCAGATGCTTAACTGACTGTACCACAATGGCACCTCCCCAGACTTTAGTTCTTAATAAGCAATCAGAAGTCTAGGGCTTGGAGGAAACTTTAGAGTTCACATAGTTAATTGCATTCATGCAAAGCTGTGCCTGAGTATTTCAAGATACAGTGTTCAAGGCTAGGAATGTTTCTGTTTGACAAACACTATGCTAGTGTTTTATATGCATTATTTAAATTCATTCTCATGCAGCCATGTGAAATGGAGATTAGTGTACAAATTTATTAGACGAAGAAATTGAGTTTCCAAGAAGATAGGTAACTTGGAATAGGCAGAAGAGCTGGGTTTCAACTACAGATCTGTTGGAAAGTCTAAGTTCAATCTTATTGCTAAAGCCCGCTGTAGAAGAAAACTTTATTTTATTTTACAATAAGTAAATATTTATTGATTTTGATGCATAGATTTTTCTCTAGATCTTTGGATTGAATTCACACACATGGCTTTTTCCCTTGAATTCCAATACATCTTATCTTTGACTTGAGTTTGAGTTTTTAAAATTTATGAAAATATTCTCAGGGAATAAATTGATTACAAAAAGTTCTTCAAAGCTCTGAGATGTGGCATACTTTTCTAACCTTACATGCAAGAAAATATGCTCATTACATAAGGATTGGTGTAGTTTTGAAATCTGTTATAAAATTTGGAGTATAAACTACAATCCAAGCTTCTGAACTTTGAAGAGTTACAGGTCCATTTGAAACAAGAATACCCATGTACCAGCAACAAGAATACAATCAAGAATACCCACTTACCATCAACATGTAAAAAAATTCAACAAATTATTGCACACATACCATAAGCCAATAAATACATGAGGCCTTATATTCCAGTAGACAGTAAGAAAGACAGTGCCCCTGCTCTTAAGGATCTCACACATTTTGAAAATTACACTAAATATATATTTTTAAATCACAAAGACAAAATCTACCAAGTGGAGTGATTTAGAAATATTTTATTCTTTTTGATAAATGAGGTTCTAATGATATTTAGTAAGAGTTAGAATGACTGCAGTGTGGGTTCCTCTGTTTTTATGTCCGTTAATTGTTTTGGAGCAACATGGACAAGGCAGGAAAATCAATGATTAGTTGACTGGTCATTTATATTTATGTGGAAAATCCATAATAAGTGCAAGTCATCCCATTATTTTCTTCCTTTCTTGTTTTGCAAATGATTCAAAATGATATGTAGTAGAATTAGTATAAATATTAAGTTTAGAGTAATTCAATTTGAGTGAAAATTCTTGAATCATTTGTGACTAATTGAAATGAATACCCCTCTCCATAATTCTAAACGTCTCCAATTTCAGTGGCTTACAGACTTGCATAGCCTCCTTTGAGTGTCTTAGTTTAACTAAAATGAAACCATCAGGGTTTCTTTGATTTGACAGTCATTCTGAATATAAAAAAAAATATTAGGATTTCTAGAGCATTTAGCATTAATATTTGGGAAAGGACAAATGTAGTTGATGACCTATGGACAATTTCTATATACCTTACCAACGGAGACACAAAGGCCACTGGAAGACCCTTGAAATAAACTAATAAACCACAGTTGTGCAGGCTGGAAATAAATATCAACTAAGATTTATATTCAGATTGATGTTGAGGTTGGTTCCTACTGCTAGGCAACCAGATGACCTAAGTTTAATTTAAATTGGTATTGTAGTGTCTCCTAATGGGAACTGTCAGTAAGGAGAATTTCTGTGACATATCGAATGTAGTGATGCTTCCCTCTTTCCTACCCTCACTGCTAAAAAGGGACTTCGTATCTGTGATCATGTCTATGGAGCCAAATGGGGTGGGACTGTATTACAATTATGGGAATAATTTAGGCCAAATGACACTTTCATTAAAATTATTCAGGAAACAGGTGGTATGCTCGATATTTTGGGTTTGAACCTTCTGATTTCCTCATTCCCCTGCTGTCTTTTGTATTCATTCACCAGTGAGGTCACATGAAATCAGATTTAGTGGTACTCCTATGCTCTTTCCCCCCTGACTTTCTATTATCCCCATCTTCTTCACTAGTTAAAAATACCAGCTCTTTCTGGGCTTTTCTGTCTCTATAGCCAAGTCAAGCAAGGACCACCATCTTAGCTATGCATATTTGTAGGGTCCCAAGGTGGGACCAGTGGTTCTCTGGGACTCTTGGCTTCCCGTTCCTGTCCCCTTAAATCAGCTAAAAAGATGGTAGGTTTATTGCGTATATCAGCTGGCATTCTAGAGAGTAGCAATGTAAAACAACCAGAATGTTGAGTCCCAGCGAAGCTCTTGTGTAAATCCTGGAAAGACATTGTGAAGTCTTGTGTTGGTGTCACGAGCTCCACACAGACGGCCTCTTCAATCTCACGGTTTGCACTTACTTTTGTCAGTGATGCCAAACCGAGATTTTATATTTTCTTCCTATAGATTTTATATTGCCTTTTAAACATATAGCTCTATAGTGGATTTGCTGATTGAGTTTTTTGTCCATAGCCATATATTCTTTTATCCATATCTATGCATGTTTTTGTCTAGTTAAGGTTCAAGAGAAATTACAGATGCTAAACATATTCGCTATGTTACTAGTAGAACACATTAGGGCTAAGGAAATATAGCCACTAATAGGGATGGTAAGTCAACTCAAAAGAACGTTTTATCATTTTAATTCTATTCAACTTGAAAATATTTTTTTCAAAAGATTGTTCAGTCCTGGTAAGTTATGATAAAATACATACTCTGGCACATTGTTATTTGCAAGAAAATTAGTAAAACTATTTTGGAAATAAATTTGTATACACTAATGTTTATATTTTGGAAAAGTAATTTCATTTGTAGGAATATTTTGCAATTACCTAGTTCATGCATAGAAAAAAATTTATAAAAGGGGCATTAAATAGTCCATTATTCCATAGTTATTGACAAAAAGTAAATAATACAGAAGTCTGTGAATAAAAATTATTGTAAAACTGTGAAGAGCTTGCTATCTTTGCAAGTATTTGCATTAATAATAATTGAAATTATACATCATGGGGCAATATTCACAAAATGATGTAAAATTTTAAGAATGATTAATATTGTGATGTCCCTAAGGAACCAGTTTTTGTTTCCAAGAGGGAGGTAATACTGGAGAGTGAGATAGGTCGAGTTATTTTTCAAAAGCAAATCTGTATTAAGTTTCTTGGTTAGGATTCTTGCAGGAGTTATTTACCCAACACTATATATATATACAATTGAGGGTCAACTTTCATTCATTTGATAAACATATTGGGAACATTCTATACTCAAAGAGTAAGGGTACAAGATGAGTAAGGTACAGTCTCTTCCACTGAGTTCTGAGTACAGCTGGGTAAAGAAAGAAGCACGATTACCATACACATTGCTATAAGGAGAGATAAAGGGATATCTGAATTGTATTTAAAATATAAGCCCAGATATGGACCCTCAATTCTATGGTCAACTAATCTTTGACAAATCAGGGAAAAAAAATCCAGGGGAAAAAAGACAGTCTCTTCAATAAATGAGTCTGGGAAAATTGGACAGCCATATATAGAGGAATGAAAATCAACCACTCTCTTACACCATACACAAAGATAAACTCTAAATGGATGAAAGACCTCAATGTGAGACAGGAATCCATCAAAATCCTAGAAGAGAACACAGGCAGTAACCTCTTTGACATCAGCCACAGCAACTTCTTTGAAGACACGTCTCCAAAGGCAAAGGAAACAAAAGCGAAAATGGAACTTTTGGGACTTCATCAAGATAACTTTTGCACAGCAAATGAAACAGTCAACAAAACAAAAAGGCAACCCACAGAATGGGAGAAGATATTTGCAAATGACACTACATACAGATAAAGGGCTGATATCCAAGATTTATAAAGAACTTCTCAAACAACACCCGAAAAACAATTAAGTCACAAAAATAAGCAGAAGACATGAACAGACACTTCTCTGAAGAAGACATACAAATGGCTAACAAACACATGAAAAAATGTTCATCATCATTAGCCATCAGGAAGATTCAAATCAAAACCACATTGAGATACCACGTTATACCAGTTAGAATGGCAAAAATTGACAAGGTAAGAAACAATAAATGTTGGAGAGGTTGTGGAGAAAGGGGAAACTTCTTACACTGTTGGTAGGAATGCAAGTTGAAAATAGAGCTACCCTATGACCCAGCAATTGTACTACTGGGTATTTGCCCCAAAGATACAAATGTAGTAAAAAGAAGGGCCACATGCACCCCAATGTTTATATCAGCAATGTCCACAATAGCCAAACTGTGGAAAGAGCCTAGATGCCCTTCAACAGATGAATGGATAAAGAAGGTGTGATCCATATACACAGTGGAATATTACTCAGCCTCAGAAAGGATGAATACCCAACTTTTACATCAACATGGATGGAACTGGAGGAGATCATGCTGAGGGAAATAAGTCAAGCAGAGAGACAATTATCATATGGTTTCACTTATTTGTGGAACATAAGGAATAGCATGGAGGACATGAGGAGAAGGAAGGGAAAAATGAAGAGGGGTGGAAATCAGAGGGGGAGACAAACCATGAGAGATTATGGACTCCAGGAAACAAAGTGAGGGTTTTAGAAGAGATAGCTCAGTGATGGGTATTAAGGAGGGCACATATTGCATGGAGCACTGAGTGTTATACGCTGAGCAATGAATCATGGAACAGGACATCAAACACTAATGATGTACTGTATGGTGACTAACATAACACAATAAAAAGTAAATAAATAAAATATGGAAGAGTTTCTTTTATGGAAAGAGGAAACTTGTAAAGGGCATAAAAGAAGTCATAACGGATATTTTGCGATGGTAACAGTCATCTTCTCTAGTTTTTTTTTTTTTTCCAAAATGTGCTACCAATATTGAATTTCCAACAATGTATTTCCAACAATGTATCCATAATATTCCATCCATACATATCCTGAGGACAGGGATCGCTTCAGGGGGAGACGTCCCAGGTCTGCTCAATCAAGGTAGCTATGATTTAGGAAAGAGCTGAGGAAAATGATGATTCAATATTTGTTGAAAACACTTGTGTGCTGGGTTAAGCTTCCATACTCACTTCACTGAACACTGAGATGGGATTTACTTACCGACATTATGGTAAGAAACAATAAAACTGCTCACTCAACAAACCGATTTATTTATGAGACATTTCAAGCTTATTAGAGAGAATCCGTTCTAATAGGGGTCTCGTGTTTTTAGTGGTGAAATATAGATGCAGCACGATTGATGGCTAGCCAACTATTTTGAAACATTTGCCTCTCCTGTGCCTCTGCATCTCTTGCTCAGTTCCCCTCAAATGTCAAATTAACCTTCTGAAACTCCATTTTACGTGAGAACTGTGATGAATAAAAAGACCTTTTGTGAATGTGAGTGTGTGTGTGTGTGTTTCGGGGGGGGGTGTGTTTTCCTGGCTAACACATGTCAAGATCTGTCTAAACCCCTTGCTTTGTGCTCAAATGTCACCCTGCCAGAATTAATTACATCCTGTTTATTAATTAATTAAAATATATTTATACAGAATAGGCTTTATGAGATGGAGTAAGAAATAACGTTATGAGAGGCACCCTCCAGACGCAGTGGCCGGTCTCCGATGGCAACCAGGACTTCAGCCCGAGACTCTGCTGTCAATCCACTGCCAGAGTTGAGACGACAGGAAAATTTAGTAATTAAAGGTAGACGATCAAAGGAATTACTTTAATTCTGGAGCTGCCTGTGAAGGAAATGTATCTTTTCTAGACCACTGCGAGATCATAGACATCACATTGTTTTTTCCATAAGTAAAAACACGTCTTTCCCGACACGTGCGTGCTGGAGTGGGAGCACACACAGATGCAGACACAGAAGACCTACTGGGGACCTCGAGGGAGGTGCTGAGGCAGCCTCAAAGAGTCGGGGAAAACGTACTGACCTTCTACTGACACCATCCGCCAGGCCAAAGTTTCCCATGATCTTTTTAGGTCAACTGAGTGGTACCAGGAATTTTGCCTCCCCGCCTTTAACCTCAGGTTCCCTCCTTGTTTTCCAAAAGGGCTTAAATGCACCTGCCCCATCTCTCAGAATCATCATGGTGGTAACATAAAGTGAAATTATGAGAAACTGCTCGGGGGAGGGGGGAAGCATGGCATAGAAATCAAGCATCCTCTTAGGATCACAGTGTTCCAATATTGAGACTGCTTGTTTAGGGCTCAGTCCTGAGGTTTGAATAGGCCCAGATGTTGGGTGCAAAACCCAGGGAGGGTGTCAGTGACTGCCAAGATGAGCATATATCTTGAAGATATTTTAGAGTAAGGGTAGGAGAGTTTATGGGAGAGGAAATATATAGGTATATGAGTATATATGTATATGAACATTATATGCTACAAGGAATCCTCAGAAGGTGGTGATATAAAGCTTGAAAGATGATAATCAAAAAAAGAGAAAAAAAGAAAAATAAGAAGATATAAAAAGATCAAGAACAACACGAGTTTTGGTAGTGGCAACAAATAAAAATAAGAATATAGTAAGAATAATAAGAATAAGAAATAGGGTGTGAGATCAGGACTCATTTCCTTTGTCTTCCAGCAAATGTAGAAAGGAAACTAAAATAGGGTAGTGCCCAAAATTTCGTGTTGGGAACACTGAATATTTATTAAATATAATATCTGAAGATGTATTCAGAGGGATGTTAGTTTTCTGCAATACTTGAGTAGAAAACACTTATCCATTCCAGCTCTTGCCCCTAAAATGGAAATCAATGAGAAAAATCAAAATTGATTTACTTAAATTTTCTTTAAACCTGCTCTTCAGAAATGTGTCTCCTTTAGAGTAGGAAATACAGCTACTTGTGATAAGCTGCTGCCTGTTTGATGATAATAGCAATGATTTGGGTTTGTAATCATTGTCCAATTCCAGTCTGTGGAATTGTGTTTAATCTAAAATTAATCCTTTAAAAGATATTAGCCAATAGTTCTTAAGTCTACGATGCATAGCTATCAGAACTGTGGGTTGCTTCCTGGTCTCACACAGTGGAATCTCCTTCCTTGGGCTATGGATGTTTTATAATAAGGCAGAAGAAATCAGTTTGTCAATTTGAATATTATAAGTCAGATTATAAGTAAGATTTCTCTATAAGAAAGATATATAAATTGAATTTGTGATTACTCAGAAGGTGATTTTCCACCTCCCTTCTATCATTGCTAAATTCCTGAAATTTAAGAATTGAAAGAAATCTTATAGATTATCTATTCTTCTCTCATTTAATAGGCAAAGAAACAGGTTCATAGCACCTTCGGCTGATGAGAGTCTGGGTCTGGACCTTTAGCTTGGGCTCTTTCCTCTAGAATGGGCTGCTTCTATACAGGGCATCCTTGCACCCATAGTGGGAAAATGAAATGCATTTTCCACAATTTATCCAGAAATAAACCAGTGTATTTTCAGATGAGATTCTGAAAACTTGTTGGGATTTTAAGCTAGTTATTCTTTGATTTGGGAGGAGAGTACAGTCCCAAGGAGCCAAAGGGATGCTTGCTGATACAATTTACTTCTAGGTATCTCCAAACTTGGATAGGAATTTTATGTTTAGGGGAATCTAGGTGTAAAAGGAAAAAAAAAAGTTTAAGGGAACTTATTAGAAGTAAATATAGGGGATAATTGTTTTCTTTAGCCCTACTTTCTCTTCTGTGTGCTGCCAAATCTGTGTATCTTTGTGAAAGACAGTCCTTGCTGAACAGTCCAGCCCAGGGCACTTAAGTGATGTTCTGCCACCACCATTGCCTTTCGGGCTGGAACGTTCCTAGACTGTGTGTGTTCTAGATGGTGTTGTTACAAGATGGCAGGAGTCCGCTTGACTCACATGGAGCTTTACGTGAGTAAGAAATAAATATGTAAATGTGTAGTGGGGGTGTGTGTCTGTGCAGGGAGGCAAGGAAATGAGCAATGAAAGGACATGCGTAAGACCTCTGCTGTGTGACACCATTCGGGTTTTGGACTTGTCATAGGGGAAGTTGTTATTAAATTTTCATTTTTACGATTATTGTTGTGACTGCCCTGTGCCTCTCTTCCTTTCAGTCTCTGGGTCTCAGAGAGGGGCTCATCAACATATATGTGTATGTATGTATATATACATATACATATGTATATATACATATATATATATATTCCTAGTGATCAGATGGAGAATTTTCAGTAAGAACTTGGCACCATCCAAGAAATGCCCGTGTTTTGAATCACATCGAGATGGTCCTTGTGAATTATGTATCCATTAAAAGATAGAGTATCTTGCTTCCTACTAAATTCATTTTTTTTCCTGGTACTAAAATGTTATCTATTTACTACTTAAAAAATGGAGTGTGCTAGTTGAGCTTGGAAGTCCCTTTCTTCCCCTCTCTTTTTGTAAGTCTGTGTCTGAACGGCTTAGCACTATAAAGCCCATGGTTACATTGTTTTTCCCATTGTGGACCAGTTAGACCCACCCCAAAACCCTATGAGCCTGTCCTGTGTTCTAATAACAATGACAACAAAAAAAGATAGCAATTTTGTCAAGGATTGTGACTTCTTCTTTTTTCTTCTCTTCTCCTTTCCTTCCTTCCTTTACATCTAACCATCTAGCAGGAGACCACATTGTCCAACCTCCCTTGAGCTAGGTGTGGCCAGTGTATTTGGAAGTGATAGGGGTGTTCTCCATGTCATCTCCTTAAGAAGAAATCGCTTACTCTTCAAGCACATCCTCCTTCTTTTTCTTTTTTCTCAGATATGGTGCTAATGGGCCAATTTCAATCATGCAGATGGCAATATTCTGAAGTAATGCTTCTCAAATATTAATTTGCTTTACCCAATGATGGTGTTAAAATAGAGATTCTGATTTAGATGTTATGGGTGGGGCTCAGTTTTAATTTTGTTTTAAAGATTTATTTATTTATTTATTTTAGAGAGAGAGAGAGAGAAGTATATGCTCCAGCCAGGGGAGGGGCAGAGGGAGATGGAGAGGCAGGCTCCCCACTGAGCATGGAGCCCAACGAGGGGCTTGATCCTAGGATCCTGAGATTGTGACCTGAGCTGAAACCAAGAGTCAGAGGCTTACCCAACGGAGCCACTCAAATGCCCTTTAACATTTTTAATAAGGTCCTGCATGATACTGATGTTGCTGCTCCAGGACCACACTTGGAATAACCAGATTTTAAGTATGACAAATACGTAGGTAGAAGAACCCTGGGCCCCTGGGTGACCTCTAGGAACAGAGCTTTATCACATACCCAGACCACCCCACTCTGGATTGCTTAGTGAGAAGTTTATCAATTTCTATCATATCCATCATGTTTTTGGATGTATTGCCTATGTTATAATGAATACAAAAAGAGTAATAATAATAATAATAATAATAGCAATAAGTATCATTTACTGACTGCTTACCATGTAGCAGACACTTGTAGCCATTATCTGTCTAATATTGATAATATCCAAATGAAATGTTATACCCATTTTATGGATGTAGAAACTAAGGCAAGAATGAATCAGTGACTGGTCCAAACTCACACAATCTGTAAATGGCAGATCTGGTATTAAAACTTGGATGTCTCTGTCCTCAGATGAGATATTCATCATTAAGTGGACCATAGATTGACCTGTGCATTTAAACTTGGGACTGACCTGATCAGTTGTCATCAGAAGTTTTGCCTTGAGATGTTTGGGTTAGTGTTGATCATTCTGTTCCAGCCAAAAAGTCAGGGAGGATCTTTCTTTGCTATTCACGGGAGACAAGACCCAAGAACTATCATTCCTTCTGCCTACCATTCATTCCCAACCAAGATTACAGGAAGAAACAGACTGAGGCTACAGAAGGCACTCATGTGCATACTCTATCTGAAGATTAAAAAGACCTGTTCTCTTTTACTACTTCATCTGATTAGGTTCCTGTCTTCTACTGATCAGCTCTTTTTTTTGGTACCTGGTGGGCTATGAGAGAGAAGGAAAGAAAGAGGGATGCTAATGGAGTACAAGCCTGGTAAATGTCAAGTCTGGCAGAGAAGGGAAGCCAGCATACATGTTTAATGTGCCTTTGGCCTTCAGGCTCCAACGCCAATCAGAACTGTTAGCCCGAGTCAATCAGAGATTCTAATAGCCTAGAGAAGGACACATGCAAAGCACTCCAGATACCTCCTGCATGTGTTTCCTCCTGTCTAACTGTATGGAAGCAAAGCCAAATGACACACCACATTTGCAAAGCAGTGTGTGGGGAGAATAACAGATGGATTAAGACATTTTTCAAACACAACTCTGGACTGAAAGTCAAACCTCAAAAGGAGCATTTCACCATTTCCCATTCCAGCGAAGTAGAATCCAGGTCTGGTACAAGCAGTGTGGGCCTATTATTTTTGTGATGGAATAAAAATGACATTTCCACTTAAAACTTTTTATGACCTTTCTAAGGGAGCTGTTTGTGCTTCACTTGTTCCACCGTTTTTCTCTTTTTCCTGGGAGATCATCTTGCTTCTATAACGAGAGACTAATAGAGGGAGCAAGAAAGGGGTAGAGAGAACTCACAGGGGAAGAGATAAGAGAGAAGGAGGTGATAGGAAAGCATCAGAAGATAAAAAGGGATGGTGAAAGAGGTAAAGGAGAGAAATGTGCCCCTAAAATAAATGTGCATTCTAGGTCCCCTGGCAAAAGATATCACAAAATGCCTTCTTGCTTCGGGATAATTACAAAACCAATAGACTTCCAGTGGAAAGGGATTATTCCTGTGACACAGGAAGTCTAGGCAATTGGTAGTTGAATGCTGGGAATGTATCATGGGTCCCCTCCTGTTCTCCTTGGGCCTGTTCAGCTCCACCATCTGCTCCTCGGCAACCAGGGAGCCTCGCCGTGACCCTCAACTTCCTTCAGATTTTGAATTACATCTCAGAGGGGCTTTTCCATGTCTTGCCTTGTTCTCAGGGGTGGGGGTGGGGCATCTCCCGTTCTAATCCGGAGGTACCTGTTAGAGAGTCTTTCCTTCAGGGTTCCATCCACATGTATCATATTAACAAACTCCAATGAAGCCACTCGTGGATAATTATTAAATCACACGTTAATCTTCCCAAGTAATACTTGGATTTTAATACTAAAGGAATTTTATATATTCCGGTTAGGATTTTAGACGTTTTGACAGGATTAGAAAGAAGTATTTTTAAGTGCAGAGGTCTCTTCCAGAGACTTCTATAAAAACCTAAAGCAACTGAATCTTGATGACCTCTTAAAAGAGAAATATGTATATGTATATCTATCTATATATGTTATTATTTGCAATCAGTTTGATTAAAAAGTATCTAATTCTTTTAATATATATGCATATATATGTTACTTTTTGCAGTTTGATTAAAAAGTATCTATTTCTTTTACACTGATAAGATAATAAACCTCATTAAATAACATTAAGAAACACAGAAGTAGTTCCAAAATCAAACGAGGAAGGAAATGTCTAAAGAGCTCTGATTGCCCAGTATGTGATGCAGAATAAGATGGTAGGCCCATCACCACAAAAAATGAAGTTTATTATCAACCCAACAATTATTGTTACTGAAGTACTATATTCTTACTAGAGAAAAGACTACTTGTTAACTTCTTTATTAAGTCCTGTTGCCAACTAGCTGCCGCATAACTTGTGAGCAACAAATGCTTCTTTATTTGTTTCAGCAGTGGAACTTTGCCATAGTTTGTTATGCAGCAGTAGCTAACTGAAACACATCTCCATTGCTGACAAATTAAGCATCAGAGGCTCCTTGAATTGGCAAACACAGAATCGGTAATAGATTTAGCAGAGTTACAATATGAAATTAAGCTATTACAAACACAGATTTGCTTTGTGGTAGATACTTAGAAGTGATTGAGAGAAATGGGGAAGTCCTTAAATTCTCTCCCTCTCATTCTTTCTTTATAACTTTTCTCAAAAACCTGTGATCGGAAGTCACAATAGGAATAAGTAAGTCATTGCCTTTGCCTGTAAGATGCTCACAGTGTAATGGGGGTGTGTGTCTGTGCAGGGGGGCAAGGAAATGAGCAATGAAAGGACAAATGTAAGACTGTCACTGGTGTGTGAGAACATAGAAGAAGGAGCACAGTGCTTAATTCTTCCTGAGAACATTATGAAAATCTTCATAGAAGATACCTCTTTGAGCTAAGTTTTGTTTTTGTTTTTGTTTTTTGTTTGTTTGTTTTTTATTATTTATTTTGACAGGCAAGAGATTACAAGTAGGCAGAGAGACAGGCAGATAGAGAGGGGGAAGCAGGCTCCCTGCTGAGCAGAGAGCCCAATGCGGGGCTCAATCCCAGGATCCTGAGATCATGACTTGAGCTGAAAGCAGAGGCTTTAACCCACTGAGCCACCCAGGTGCCCCTGAGCTAAGTTTTGAAGGAATAGGTTAGAACTTTGACACAAAAATATGACCCATGGACCAGTTGCATCAGCCTCACCTAGGAGCTTGTTAGAAATGCAGAATCTCTGATCTCAAGCAGACAAGTGGAGCAAAACTTGCATTTAAACAAGATCCTCAGGTGATTTCTGTGTACATTGAAGGTTGGGTTACACTTATGGTTAGGATGGTGATTCTCATTTTGTCTGTACATTAGAATCATCTGGGGAGTTTTGAAAAAAAAAAAAATAATTCCCAGGGTCACTATATCTAGTTTCTTGCTATACTGGCCTGGATGGAGCCCAAGCATGAGGATGTGTGAAATATTGAGGCACCAGACCATTGTCTGGTATGGCTATATGCACGTGTTAGATTGTTAAGTGGTTCATGAGTTTCAGATCTCCTGAGCTGGATGGATCTCAAGGTATAAAAAAATATGGGTGTGTTGAGATGCGATTCCAAGATTCTGAGAAATTCTTCCAACTCTCCGAGGTGAAACTGTGGATGTTCTGGAAATGATCATGATGACTTTTGTTGATGGCTGGGTCCTAAGCAAGTTTGCTTGGCAAAAAGCAGACTACTTGAACACATGGGGATAAAAGAGATGGCGAAGGTCCCCAGATTGCTGGGCTTGGAAGCAAGAGGGCATGATAAAAGAGATAGATCATACTTGGAGATCTACTTGTCAAGATTGTAATTAACAAAGGCTTACTGGCAAATTTTGGAGAAGTTTTATATAGGAGATGCTGTCAGGAAGAACTTAATTAGTTTTTGTAACTTCTTTATGTTTTTCATCCATTTTTGCATCTTGCCTGCCCCAGCTTTGCTTGGAGAGAGAATTTAAACCCCAGAATCTGTCACTGATGGATATTACAGGTCCCATGGCATTCTCACTGTATCCATCGCAATGTTTGGGCCAAGTTCCAATCAGAAAATTACTTTCTATTGACTGTAAATTTCACACCTCTACCATGAAGACTTCTCACAACACACACTCTCTAAATTGGCTTCAGGTCCGGCCTGAGACCAAGTATGACACATACCCTCAAATGGGTTTCAAATTGAGCCACAGCCTTGGCTAAACATATTTTAATGACAACACATAACATTCGGGTCATCGAAAGAATATTTCCCCCTTCATATGATACATGTGTTGCTGGCATAAAATTATATGACTTACGTCTCCTTTCAGCATTGGGAGGCTCGAGAAATCTTTTTCACTTTCAGTCTGAAATTACCCTGTGGTATAAATTATTACTCACAGTTCAACACTTGCTGTGTTCAGCCCAGAGGTGGCTGCCTTCTCAAAGGCTCTGTGATTTATGGGTGGAGGCAGAGGGCGAGAGTGGCTCTGAGCAAACAGGCACCTGCCCTATGTTCCCTCTGTCAGATGCAACAGAGGGTTGAGGAGATGGCTCCCACCAAACAAACCAGACAAACAACAGAGAATCTCTCAACTGCATTGATACGGAGCAAATGTAGGAGGGTAAGGGGAGCCACTAGAGCTCATCTGTTCTGTTCAACTGGGTCTTGATTTTGTTTTGGGGCCCCTCAAGTTTGGACCCAGTTAGAATCTGGAATGATCCAAGAGGCAGATGTGGATTTTAGTCCCAACTCTTTCACTCTCTAACTTTGGAGCATGAGCAATTAACATCTCTAAGCCTCCATAACCTCAATGATAAAATAGAGATCATGTACTTCTCATTTTATTTGCAAGGTCATTGTTTCCCTCAAGTGAGGTAAATTATGGGAAATACGGTTTGCACGGTACACATGTCAGATGCATTCACTGGGTGGGAGGTGTGGTTATCATGTGGGGTGGGTTCCTTGTGGGGCACACCCACCTCAAGGGTTCCGACTGTTGTTCCATGACCTACCAGAGGTGTTTGCTCAGCCCTGCCAGAGCCCTTAACAACAGTGTAGGCTCCATCTCTGCCTGCTTCTGACTCTTGGTTTGGGCTCAGGTCTTAATCTCAGGGTTGTGAGGTCAAGCCCCACCTCTTCTTAGTGCTTAACATGGAATCTGCTTGGGATTCTGTCCCCCTCCTGCTCTCTCCCTCTACTCCTCCCCTGCTCTCTCTCTCTCTCTTTCTAAAATAAGTAAATGAAATCAAAGAGAGAGATAGAGCACACAAACTGGGGGAGGGGCAGACTCCCCACGAGCTGGAAGCAATGTGGGACTGGATCCCAGGACCCTGAGATCATGACTTGAACAGAAGGCAGACGCTTAACTGACTGAGCCACCCAGACAACCCAAAATCTTTTTTTTTAAAGAGAAATATATTGCTATTTATTTTTTAAAAAGTGGAAGAGGGGACCAGGGTTGTTGTGTACCAAAAATTAATACCTCCATAAGCATGTTTGCCTTAGGAAGGGCTGTCTGAGAGCTCCATTGGTTACAGAACACCAGAATGATAGCCAAACTGCATTGCATGCAGGGCCACTGAGGTTCTGTGTTTCTGCTTACTGCTGTCATTGCTGACAGTCCAGATTTGAGCAGACACATGTGTATTTTGAGAAGTATTTGTCTCTGGTAGAGTCAGTGAAATCTCCTAACCACATAAACACACAACAGACTGAAATGGGAAAAGATCTTCTCCTAGGATCAGGCCCAATGGAGGGGCGTGTGGGAGATGGCCAGGGTGAGCACAGACTTTGATGGCTGTGAAGGTGGGGAGGCCTCGGGAATTCTGGAAATTCTAATTAGGGTTATTTCTCCTCAACACTGTTCCTGTAGGCTCAACTTTTTTTTTTTCCCCTTCCTAAATTAGCTGTTCAACTTTCAATCTAAATCTCCCCTTTCTGGGTACTTAAGATTAATTTCTTTCTACATGTGAGACAAAGGCTGTTTTATAGAGAAGAACACGGGGGGTACCTAGAGGAAAAGTGACTTTCCTCAGATCTCCCAATGGATCGTGGCAGACTTTAAATGAAGCCATCTGCCCATCCACATTCCGAATTTCAAAGTTCTTTTCTCTCTAGGTTCAAGATCCCCTCTATGATGTAAATACAGCACCCACCCCGACCCGCTCCCCAAGACACTCTTCTCAAGCATTAGTAGCTGTTAGAGGAATATTATAACAAGAGCAGTGTGCTAGGGGCTCCTGGGTGGCTCAGTCAGTTAAGCGTCTGCCTTCAGCTCAGGTCATGATCCCAGAATCCTGGGATCAAGCCACATGTCACTCTCCCTGCTCACTGAGTGAGGGGTGTCTGCTTCTTGCTCTGCCCCTCCCCCACTTGTACACTCTCTCTCTGTGTCAGATAAATAAATAAAAAATCTTAAGAAAAAAAGAGCAATGTGCTTAATGTTAGCAGCTTTGCTAAGGGCCTATAATGGAGACTGTAAGGTCTTGAGAGCTGTGGTAGCTGGGATTAAAAATTCTTGAGGGTGAGAAGGCTGACATGGCCCTTTGTCCGCTCGTTTTAGATATGAATCTGCTCATCATTTGACAAAACGGACCAACCAACCAGAGACCTCCTATTAGAGCGTATCAGATTCTATTTTTGGTGTGCTTTAATTTAAAATTTTAAAGTATAAAATATGTAAAACTTTATGATATTAATAAATAGTATGTTATATATGTTATATCTTTATATAGAATTACAGATATACAGTATAATATATACATGAATGATAATTGACATAAATCTATTTTAAAGTTTCTCTTTAAAATGAGATTCGTCACTTAGCTCCTTCACATTAATACTACTTATGCGTATCCAAAATGCTAGTTGGGTTCTGGAACTCTGATTCCGTAGAACTTCTCAGGAGCACAGGTGGGCATTAAAGAGTTCATGAAAAGTAGGGATTGTTTAGAACCGAGCTGCTTGGAACTTCAGCTGTAGCCAGAGGTAGAGAAGCAGAGTAGAGGCGAATATACCAACCTTGGAGGACAGCATTATGCCAGGGAAGGTTTCTGAGAGAAAGGGATGATTAGGCTGAATTGTAAGGGACAAGTGAGTGTTCATGAGACAGAAAAAAAGAGACCGTTCCAGGAGACCCAGGAGAAGAAGGCATAAGCAATTCAGTGCAGGTATGTGTGGGGGGAGAGGGACATGAAGCAGTAAGGCAATTGAGGTAGAAAGAAAGGGTTTTGTCTTCCCAATTATGGCATTTTTATTTTGTCCTGGAGCCATTAAGAGGTTTTAATAGAAGAAATTCCTTGTGTCTGTTAAGACAGCCTAGCGGGTCTTGTGAATGACTTTCTGCCATTCAGGTGGCTTCCCTAAATATTTAGCGTTTCCACCCCACTGAATGCACATTAAATAACGTTCGGGGACAATACTTTGGAGGGGGTCAGAATTGATTGATGTCACCGTGTAAAAAGAAAGAGGAAGTGGCTCTGTAGAGACAGCTGAGTTTTTCTTTCTAGGGACAGCTGGGCGTGTGTAACTGGAGCTGATGAATGGAGTGAGAGCTGTCTGTTAAGTACCTCCTTGTATTAGCAAAGCTCCTTGAGTGGCCTTGAAAATCACTGAAGTGCCAGAAAGCTTTCTAATCCAGAGCTTAAGTTTACTTCAGTGATATGTCGCAGGAATTGTTAAGTGAACAGACATGACCTGTCTGTTCACCTTAACAAGTGAGAGAGGCCGACAGCCTCTCCTGGACCAGGAAGGTGCATAAGAGGAGGAATGAACAGGGAAGCAATAGCTGAACCAGAGGAGAGGCTGAACCAATGTCAGGGGGCAGAGCGTAGGTAGTCCCTGGAAGGGAGAAGAAGGTTCCACTCACACACAATGTAGTTTGTGCCAAACATAACTAAGTGTCTCCTGTATAATTTTGGTTTGTGTGGTTGTAAGATTTTATGGGCTCTTGGAAGCAAGAGGGAAGACCAAAGAGGAAAGTAACTGTCAACACATGTTCTTAAGGAAATCATACATTTCAATTTAACTGGGGTTCAGGCACGGTGCTGACATAATAATTTTCAGCCAAAGGTGTAAGATACATCTCTCTATACAGGGCTTCAATCAACCACTGAACTCTCTGTTGTAAGGGTGGAGAATCGAATGTGGGTTAAATGAAACCAGTTTAATTCAGGGAAGAAGGGGCTGGTGTTAGCTGAAGCAAAAGGAACCTTGTGATTCTCAAAGCCACAGAGCATCATCATCATCCAACCTATTTCTTTCTTCTAATCATCCAAATTGATGTGACTTCAAACAGACGAGCTGATCTACCTTTGAGAAAAAGTGAGAGCAAAGCATTGTCTATAGGTCATTATTTCCAGCAGTTAAATTAAACTGGAAGGAAGTCTAGACTGGGCTTGCCTACCCACTGTGGGCCAGCCCTCCTCCTGGAGCTGGTTGGATCCTTACTCTTTCCTGGCAAATGTATCGCATAATACTTATTGAGCATTTCAAATTATGTGCCAAGTACTCTGCCAAGTTCTTTATGTAGATCGTATTACCTACTGCTCGCAGCACTTCTCCAAGAAGGGCACTGGGACTGACCCAAGTTTTTAGAAGGGGAGGCTGTGGTGCAAAGTGACAGATCGGGGTCAGACCATCTTTAAGTGGCAAAAGTAGGATTTGAACTCATGCCCACCTTCTTCCAAAGCTCAAGCTCTTTATTATACTAGATGATGTGCTTAATGCTTTCTACGCATTAAATTTCCCCATTCACGTAGGTCTGGAACCTCATACCTTGACCGTACTACGTTCCTAACACCCCCAGGCTATAAATATTTGTACTCAAGCATGATAACTCAATGTAAATTATTCAGCTCCAGATCCAAGTCTCCTGGTTAGTTATCTGCATTTCTGAGAAGTGTAAGGAAAATTCAAGAACACATGATCTCTATGGGTGGGGAAATATGTATTTTGACAGGTAGCCTAAACTTTGATTAACTTTTAACTCATTTTATTTTTTATTTCAAAAACTAAATTTTATTATTCATGTCCCTGAAATAAAGGATTGCACATTAGAGATCATAAGAAATTAGACAGCATACTAATCAAACCTTTGAAACACTGTAGAGCCTTTATAGATTCAGAAACCCCAGTGAATGGGGCCCATTCAAGTCCTCATTGGCTCTACTGTTTTTAATAAAGTAACTTGCAAGAGGCTCTAATTTATTCATCGGAAATACTTCCATTTAATGACTTTATAGTACATTACACTCTAGCAGAAAAGGATCATATTTCATGTATTTCCCCATCTCAGTAAATGGCAACACTTCATCCAGTTTCTCATACCAGAAATCCTGGCGTCTTGTCCTTTTGACTTCCTTGTTCTGATGATCCATCATGTCTACCTTTGAATTGTATCCAGAGTTTGACTACTTCTCCCTGTGTCCGCTGCCCCTCCTCCCTAGCCAAAGCCACCACCATTTCTCACCCAACTACTGCAATAGCCTCCCAGCTAGTCTCCTTACATCTCTGCAGTCTATTTGTCACACACAAGCCACAATGATCTTCTTAAAATGCCATTTTGTTCCCTTCCTGCTCAAAGCCCTCCAGTGGTTTTCCATCTGTCTTGGAATAAAATTAAAATTCTTTATGGTGTCCTCCAAGACTGTGTATGACAAGACTCCACTTCCGATGCATGAAAAACTCTACGCTCCTGTGTCCTATCTTTATCTTCCTTACTTATCTACCAACAAACCGAATATGTTCCCACCTCAGGGCCTTTGCATACCCTGTTTCCTATGCCTGCAAAATCTTTCCCCCAGCTACCGCTGTGACTTCACTCTCTTACGTTCTTCTAGTCGTTGCTCAAATTCTACCTTAGCAGTGAGATCTTCCCTAATAACATGTAAATATTTTATAAATATATGTGAAAACGTAAAATAGTTTTCTAAAAATTCCTCATTTCCTCAACCCCCTTTTAAAAATTACAATTTATAACATAATATTGAAAAGCATATGAAAGATGTACAATTCCCTTGTTTGTCATAAAGCTGAGACCTGTGTATCTATCATCCAGGATAAGAAATAGAACGGAGCACCACAAAGTTGAAGATCTCCTATAATTGGCTCTTAGAAACCACCTCCTCCTTTCTCCGTAAAGGTAACCAATCTTTTGACTTTTAAGATAATCATTCCCTTGTTTTTCTTTGTTTTCCCTTGTTCTACCACCTGAGTGTGCAATATGAGTATATGGTTACATTTGCCCGCTATTTGAATTTCATATAAAATAGAATCACACTATATATTTCTTAATCCTCACCTGACTCCTTTTGCTCAATATTATGTTTTGAGATTTCTTCATTTGGTTGTGTGTAGCTCTGATTCCTTCATTTTCATTGCAACATTTTATTCTGTTGTATGATTATTTATAGCTTACTTATTTTCTCCTCTTACTGTAATGCACATTGGAGTTGCTGTGTTGCTATGAGCATTTTTGTATGTGAGTCTTCATGCATATGGGCGTGGATTTCTGTTAGCTATATGCCTGGGAGTGGAATTTATCTGAGTCATAGGGTACGAGGATGTTAAATTATAGTTAATAATTCCAAAATGTTTTTTTTTAAGATTTTATTTATTTATTTGACAGACAGAGATCACAAGTAGGCGGAGAGGCAGGCAGAGAGAGAGGAGGAAGCAGGCTCCCTGCTGAGCAGAGAGCCAGATGGACCCTGGGATCATGACCTGAGCCGAAGGCAGAGGCTTTAACCCACTGAGCCACCCAGGCGCCCCACCAAAATGTTTTTTTAAATGGCTGTGCCAATTTACACTTTCAACAGAAGGGCATGAGAGTGTTTATCAATCTACTATTCAGCCAATAATCAGTATTGTGGTTAAAACAAAATTCAGCTAATTTGGTAGGTGTGTAGTAGCATTTCATCTTGATTTTCATTTTAATTTATCTGGTTACTAATTACACTTAGCACTGTTTTTTCAATATATATTATCAGCGATTTAAATATTCTCTTTTTTGAAGGACCTGTTCAAACATAGCTCATGTTTGTATTTGGTTTTTAGTTGTTTTTATTTGCTAATTAATTTATGGGAGTGCTTTATATAGTCTGCATACTATCTCTTTCTCATTATATGTGTTGATTTTTTTCCCCGACCCCATGTCTTACCTTTACATTTTCTTATAATGCTTGTAGATGAAAAGAAGTTTGTAATTTTAAAATACACCAATTATCAATCTCTTCCTTTAATGTCTGTTTTTAATGTTCTTTTCAAGGCTCCTTTCTCCACTACAAGGTCATGGGTATCTTCTATAAGCTTTATTGATTTACCTTATACATTTAGATCTATAGTCTAACTGAATTTGATTTTTATTTATTTTGTTTTTGAAGTAGAAGTCAACATTCATTTTTTAAAATATGGATATTTCAATAAACCAAAGAACATTTACTATTCTTCACTGATCTGCAGTGTTACCTTTGTCATAAATTAAATGTCCATTCTCAGATGATCTTAATTGTTGTAAATACAAACATCTTGATATCTGGTAGACCAAGTTCTCTCAGGTTGTAACTCTTCCTTCACAGGCTTTTAGGAATTCTTTGCCATTTGCATTTTCCATATCAGGTTGAGAATTATTTGGGCAAGTTTCACTTGCCCAAACACACACACACACACACACACACACACACACACACACACACTTTTTGGGGATTTTTATCGTAATTGTTTAAAAGCTAAATATCACTTTGGAGAGTTTTGTTTTGTTTTTGTCTTGTTTTTTTTTTTTGTTGTTGTTTGTTTGTTTTTTTTTAAAGATTTTATCTATTTATTTATTTGACAGACAGAGAGGCAGGCAGAGAGAGAGGATGAAGCAGGCCCCCTGCTGAGCAGAGAGCCCAATGCGGGCTTGATCCCAGAACCCTGGGATCATGACCTGAGCCAAAGGCAGAGGCTTTAAACCACTGAGCCACCCAGGCGCCCCTTGTCAGGTTTTTTTTTGAGAGAGAGAGAGAGAGAGAGTGCACATGAGCAGGAGAGGGAAGGGCAGAGGGAGAAGGAGACAGAAATCTTAAGCAGGCTCATTCTTACGACCCCAAGATCATGACCTGAGTTGAAATCAAGAGTCCAATGCTTAGCCGACTCATCCACCCAGGCGCCCCTGCATTTGCAGAGTCTTAGTACCTTTACAATAGTGTATTGAGCCTTTTAATTTATAAACATGCTTTATTACCCATTCCCTTAGATCTTTGCTTTCTCTCAATAACATTTTAGAGTTTTCTGTGCAGATATCTTATACACTTTTATACATCATTCATAAGGACTTGATAGTTTTTGATACAACCACAAATGACATCAGTTTTCTCTCTTTCTTGTTTTCTTTCTTTCTTTCTGCTGGTATGTTTCATATAAAGAAATGCACTTAATTTTTATATATTGACCCTGCACCCCCTTGCTAAATATACTGTCATTTCTTATTTGGATTTTTTTCTATAGGGAATTATACTATCCGCAAAAGAGTTTTGTTTCTTTCCTTTTAATCCTTGTATCTTTTATTATTTTTCTTGTCTTATTAAATTGGTTAAGCTCCCCAACACAATGACCAATAGGAGTGGACACAGAAGGCATCGCTGACTAAATCTTTATCAAAAGGGAAAGCTTCACATTTCATATTTAAATATGATATTTGCTTTATGTTATTCTGCAGATAAACTTTATTAGACTATGGAATATCTTTTATATTTCTAGGTTTTTTAAAACCATGAATAGATGTTGAATTTTTCAAATGAGTTTTTCTTTATTGAAATAATCTTGTTAATTCTCTTACTCTGCTAATGTGAATTACACCGCATGATTTTCAAATGTTTCACCCACCTTACATTTTTGAAATAAAAGAAATTTGTGTAATATACTTTCCTTTTTACATACCACTGAATTATTTTTGCTAATATTATTATTATGATTTTTAATCCACTTGAATAATATTGGTCTGTAACTTTCTTTTCTTATAAAGTTCTTTTCAGATTTAGATATTAAAGTTATTCTGATTTCATAAAATGGATTTAGGACTATCTTTTTTTTTTTTTTAAAGATTTTACTTTTTTATTATTTATTTGTCAGAGAAAGAGAGAGAGAGAGCATGCACAAACAGGCAGAGTGCAGGCAGAGGCAGAGAGAGAAGCAGACTCCCTGCTGAGCAAGGAGCCTGATTCGGGAATTGATCCCAGGACACTGGGATCATGACCTGAGCGGAAGGCAGTGGCTTAACCTGCTGAGCCACCCAGGTGTCCCAGGACTATTCTTCCTTTTATTGTCTGGAAGAATTTGCATAAGATTGGTGTTATTTCTTGCTGAAATGTCTGTAAGAATTCACCAATAAAATAAACATCTGGGACTACACATTTCTTTGGCAAAGTTTTTACATCATAGATTCAATTTCATTAGTACTTTTAGAATTCTTTAGATTTTCTTTTTTTGTTTTTCCTTTATGTCAATTTTGGTAAGTTACACTTTTAAAAAATAAATATTTCCATTTGATCTAAATTTTAAGCTTATTTGCATACATCTGTTCACATTACCGTTTTTTTTTTAAAGATTTATTTATTTATTTATTTGAGAGTGAGAGAATGAGTGAGTTGGGGGGTGCAGAGGGAGAGGGAGAGTGAGAATCTTAAGCAGACTCCTGTTGAGCAGGGAACCCAATGTGGGGCTCGATCTCATGACCCTGAGGTCATGACTTGAGCTGAAATCAAGAGTCAGATACTCAACCAACTGAGCCACGCAGGGGCCCCTCAACCCAATCATTCTGAATATTGGCTATTGTACATATATATATATATATATATATATATATATATATTTTTTTTTTTTTTTTAAAGATTTTATTTATTTATTTGACAGAGAGATCACAAGCAGGCAGAGAGGCAGGCAGAGAGAGGAGGAAGCAGGCTCCCTGCTGAGCAGAGAGCCCGATGCGGGGCTCGATCCCAGGACTCTGAGATCATGACCTGAGCCGAAGGCAGCGGCTTAACCCACTGAGCCACCCAGGCGCCCCCATATATATTTTTTAATTCTAGAATTTCCACTTTAAGAATATATTTTTAGATCTCTACTGAAATTCTCAATCTTATTTTTTATTTCTATGACAATGATAGGCATATTTATTTTAAAGTCCATATTTGATAACTCCAGTATTGGCACATGCTCTTAGCTGTTTTATCTGTAGTTTCTGCTGGCTTTTATTTAGAATATCTGATTTCCTCTTGTGTTTGGGTTACTTTTGATTTTATGCTGTGCATTATATTTGTACGATTCTTGGTAACAATCACTTGAGATCAGATATTTTTACATGCTTCCAGAGAAGATTAAAATTTACTTTAGCTAGGGTTTGGAAGTCTTATCAATTCAACATCATTTTCTTCCCAGTTCAGAGACTGAATCCACTAGAAGCTGGTCTGCAGTCTCCTGAGAAGTGGCCTTTTGCCAGTTTGTTCTGATGCCTGGGGTTGGCATTCTAGATCCCAACCCAAAGACAAGGAGGTAGTTGCCATGATACAGCCCTCTTCCTTGGTGGGACTCAGACTCGAATTCGTGTCCCTGTAGCCTTGAGTGACTTCCAAAAACACAGGTCAGTCTCTTGGCACTCCCTCTGGAATTGGCTAAAGCTCTCAGAAAATAAGCAATACTTACACAACACAACTCCTTGGGTCTCTGCTCTCCTCCCGATGTGATAATTCCTTACTACTTTATTGGTTCTCAAAGTCCACTGAGCAGTTCTAAATGGCATCTTATCCAGCTGTTTTCCTCTTAGGTAAGATTGTTCTGCATTTCTTGGTCCATTAACACTTCTTCATAATACTTATCACCACTCCAGTTGGGAAAAGGTTTGTGTCTTTAAGTAAATAAAAGAGATATAAGAATTAAAATAATAAAATAATTATAAACCTATATTTCTTGGAAACACAGTTTTTCTTCTTTCGAATCTGGGAACTCTGAAAAGTTATCCCCAAAAGTCTTTTGTATTGAATAATTGGGATTTAAAAATACTGCTTTCTCTCTTCTTGTAAAATTGTACCTTTTTATCCAGAAAATATGGATCATAGAGAAAAGTTTAAAATGTTCCTTAATAATGTTACCAAGCAATAGTTCTTGTCAGCATATTTATTTATAGTGTCACAAACACACAGACACACACAAGTTTTGAAAACTGGGCTAATACTATAGGATTATTTTATAACCCAACTTAATTCAACAATATACTGTCAATATATTTTTTCACTATATTCATTTTATCAAACATTCTTGTGAAACAAGATTTTTAGTGGTAATATATGGAAAGCAACATAATATAATTAACCAATTACGAATTATTACAACTATAGTTGCTGGTAAAATTTTGTTACTTTTATCAACTGAAATGTACATTTTATATTTAAGATTTTCCATGTATGTGTATATTTCATTAGGATACATTATTAGACCTGAAACTGTTGTGTGAAAGAAGGATTATTTAGAAATTTGAGGCTTTTGTTATATAATTTTAAAATTCTTAGAAATTTATGTTAATTTAAAATTCAACTAACATACTAGACTTTTTCCCCAAAATATATTCATATATGGAGATCATCCCTAAAAAACAAACTTTACTAATTTGCTAAGTTAAATATCATTCTTTTTAGTTTAAAAAATGGTATAAATTTGATCTATTGTGAAGTTAACTATATATTCATGGCTTTGGCTTTTTGTAGCGTGTGTGTGTACATTCATGTGTATATTCATTCTTCAAGGCCTTTATTCATATTCTTTTTTATGTACTTGCTTTTCTCATTATTTAGGAGGTGTATTTATATCAAGGATGCTAGTCTTTATTTCATGAAGTTCTTTTTTTTTTAAGATTTTTTTATTTATTGATTTTGACAGAGAGAGATCACAAGTAGACAGAGAGGCAGGCAGAGAGAAAGGGGGAAGCAGGTTCCCTGCTGAGCAGAGAGCCCGATGCGGGACTCGATCCCAGGACCCTGAGATCATGACCTGAGCCGAAGGCAGCGGCTTAACCCGCTGAGCCACCCAGGCGCCCCATATTTCATGAAGTTCTTAACTTTCTCTTTCATATAGGTTAAACTATTTCTCCACTTTCATACTTGCTTTTTTATTTTGTTTTGGTACTTTTCTTTATGCTGCAGAAGTTTGAATTTTTAAATTTGGTATACAGAAGTTTAAATATATTTAGATTTTTGTTTCTTCTCTCTCTCTCTCTCTCTCTTTTATTTTATTTTATTTTATTTTTTATAAACATATAATATATTTTTTATCCCCAGGGGTACAGGTCTGCGAATCGCCAGGTTTACACACTTCACAGCACTCACCATAGCACATACCCTCCCCAATATCCATAACCCCATCCCCCCTCTCCCAGCCCCCCTCCTTCCCCCATCAACCCTCAGTTTGTTTTGTGAGATTAAGAGTCACTTATGGTTTGTCTCCCTCCCAATCCCATCTTGTTTCATTTATTCTTCTCCTACCCCCTTAACCCCCCATGTTGCATCTCCTCTCCCTCATATCAGGGAGATCATATGATAGTTGTCTTTTCTCTCTCTTTTTGAATGAGAAAGCAGGTGAAGGGGCAGAGGGAGAGAGAATCTTTTTTAAAAAAAGATTTGTTTATTTATTTTAGAGAGTGCTTGAGAGCACACACGAGTAAGGGGAGGGGCATGGGGAGAGAATCTTCAAGCAGATGCTCTGCTCAGCGGGGAGCCATGGCTCTATCCCAGGACCCAAGAGATCACGACCTGTGCTGAAACCAAGAGAGGGATGCTCAACCGACTGAGCCACCCAGGTACCCCTAGAGAGAGAGAATCTTAAGCAGGTCCCATACCCAGTGCATAGCATGGGGCTCGATCTCACAATCTTGATTATGACCTGATCCAAAATCAAGAGTCAGACTCTTAACCCGAAGAGCCAACCAGGCACCCCTCTTCTCTTTTTCTTTACGTTTCAAAAAACTAAGCATATGTAATTACATTTTTTCATATTTAGCAGTAGGTTGTTTAGCTAATTTTGCTCTGGCTTTCAAGTAAGTAAAATTTATGTCTCCCAAATAATTAACCAATTTTCCCAGAATTAAATAATTAATTAAACAATCAATATTTCTCTCTTATTTTATTTTATTTTTTTAAAGATTTTATTTATTTATTTGACAGACAAAGATCACAAGTAGGCAGAGAGCCAGGGAGAATTAGGCTCCCTGCTAAGCAGAGAGCCCAATGTGGGGCTCAAACCCAGAACCCTGAGATCACGACCTGAGCTGAAGGCAGAGGCTTAACCCACTGAGCCACCCAAGTGCCCCTAATATTTCTCTCTTATTTTAGAATGCCAGTTGCTTTTTAAAAAATTCTGTTCCACTTGATGTTATATTTTACCCTGGTATTATAATGGTTATGTTACTTTATAATATGTTTTATAATATGTTGCAATTTCAAGCAATGAAAATTTACCCTTATTTTCTCCTGAAATTTTCTAGCTGCTCCAGCCTGTGTAAACTTAAAGTTGGAATTAAAATAATTTTCTCAAGTTCTAAATAAATGTTTTTGATTTTGAAAGTAGTCACATTACATCTATAAATAAATTTGGGGATACTGATATTTTAACTTAATTGAGATTTGCCGTCTAAAAACACCAGTGTTGCTCCGGGTATTCAAATTTTTTGATATATCCTCCAGGGAAGTATTAGTTATTTTCATTTTTATATAACTTCTAAATGTATTGCTAGGTATTTTATTTTATTGTTACTTTGGTCAATTTTTCAAATTAAATTTATTAATTGATTTTTATTGTTGTATTTTTATATAATTATTCTGCAACTAGCTATTTTACTAAACTCATATAATTTCTTAATTTTTATTTGATTTCCTCAGATTTTAAGAAAGTGAAAATCACTTCTAAAATTTTTTAGAAAATTTTTTACTTCTAAAATCACTTCTAAAATTTTTATTTGATTTCCTCAGATTTTAAGAAAGTGAAAATCACTTCTATCTTGTGAAAATAATATTTTTTCCTCCTTGCTGAAAGTCATACTGTTTTTCTCCTTTTGAATATTGATATCACAAGTTAGGAATGTTCAACTCATTGTAGATAAGTTGGACAGACTTGGAAGTCCTGGGACCTAGAACCTTAAGGGCCACTAAAGTGTTGGAGAATACAATCACAAATGCAGATGTGACATATCTTTGAAAACAGTTGTATTGCCGGTCCAGTGCAAAATAGAATTGGCATTTTATCAAGATGGCTATGGTGGTAGAAGATTTCAGAGCGGGGGTTGATTATTCCAAGAACCCAAAGTAGAGGACAGCGGTGGGAATGAGGGTAACGAGTAGAAGAAGGCCCACAGATTGGGGTTCAATAATATGGTTCAAATACCTCTAAAGGGAACTGGTCAAAATAATGATTAAGACAGGAACCCAGTTCTAGAAGATGTTTGACACATTTGAGCTATACTGTCAGGGACTTAAGAACATATTCAAAGACAGATTGTCCGCATGGAAAATCTGACACTGAATTTTTCAGACTGAGTTGTATTTGTTAAGGATCTCCTGTGTAACTGGACCTACAAACTAGAATGGGAATGAATATGTGTTTCGAGTTCAAGTCCCTCCAGATTTAGAGAGATGGAAAGACAGGCTCTGGGATCCAGGAAGGACATGATGACCATATACCCCCCCCACTCACACACACATATTCCCCCCCCCACACGCATATATGCAATTACATACATAAGTTATGTATGTGTGTGTGTGTGTGTGTGTGTGTGTGTGTGTATGTATCTGAAATGTGTAAGTCATCATGGGTAACCAAGAAAACATAATGGGAAAATTACATGCTGATTCGGTCTGTAACCTGTGGTAATAATTATAGAAGCTTGTTTTTATTAGGGAGTGCTCTTTTTCATTGTTCAGATTCCAAGAAAGAGACATTTCTTAAAATTATTAGATTGTTGTTTTGGGGATCAAATCATTATTGTGTTTTTTTCTACTCAAAAAATATGCTAAAAATGTCTGCTAGGTGCCATGTCTGGTGATATGACAAAAAAAAAAACAAAAAACAAAAAACATGGTAGATACAGGACCTGTCCTATAACTTCTGGTCTAACAGGAAAAATACTCCAGTAAGCAAGCATAAAAATCAACATGATGTGTTAGGAGGCATCTGAGGAGGAGCAGAGAGTTCCAACGGCTAACTTGGCAGAGAACTTGACCTGGCTTTTGGTAGAATGAATAGGGTAGAGCAAGAAAGAGGGAGCATGTTTTATGTAAGCTGCGGTCTGATGGAGAAGAAGGGGCTTCAGAAATAATGAGGTGGAAGAAAAATATTCCAAAGAGAGAATTTTATGTGCAGAGAGACTACACACCTACTTTCTAGGAACAAGAAGTTCGGCGTGGGTAATAAATGATCCTGTAAGGACTACTAATGAGTTTGGAGGCAGTTGAACTTTTCAAGTAGCTTTAGGGAAGGAGGGCGTGTGGTGGTAGACAAGTGACTCTTTTGCATTCCAGAAGTTACATTTTGGAGCAAGGATTGGATGAGGATGGAATGGAGTAAGAGAGATCAGTTAGTTGACTTTTCCTAATTCAAGTCCACCTTTGACAAAAATTAACTACCATGGAGGCTTTCTTTATTTTTAATTTTCATTATCCTTGTTTCAGATGCATACTGCATTTAGTTGTTAATTACTTACATTATTTTATAGTGCTTATCTTTTATTGAGTAAATTTACTCTACATATGGGCTGAATGACAACTCCCCCAAAATGTCATGTCCTAATCCCTGAAGCCTGTGAATGCTACTTCACATAATAGAAGGGCTTTAGTAGATGTGATTAAATTGAGGATCTGGAGGGGGGAAATCATCCAGGGTTATCTGGGTGGGAACGTGTAATCATATAAGTTCTTACAGAGGGAGGTAGGAAGGTCCGCTAGGTGTCAGGAGGTGGGATGATGAAAGCAAGAGGTTGGAGTGATATGAGATCAGAAGCCAAAGGACTGGGAGACCCCCTCCCCACCTCTGCCAGAAGCTAGAAAGGCAAGGACACAGATTACACCATGGAGCCAGCAGAAGGAACCAGCTGTACTCACATGCTGACTTGAGCTCAGTGAAACTGATTTTGGACTCTGGCCTCCAGAACAGCAAAAGAATAAATCTGTGGGGCTCCTGGGTGGCTCAGTCAGTTAAGCATCTGCCTTCAGCTCAGGTCATGGTCCTGGGGTCTTGGGATTGAGTCATTCCACTCAGTGAGGAGTCTGCTTCTCCCTCTGACTGTGAGCTTCCCACTTTGCTCACACACTCTTTCTCTCAAAATAAATGAATAAAATCTTAGGGAAAAAAATTTATTTGTGTTGCTTTTAAGCTGTGAAATTTGTGATAGTTTGTTTTGGGGGAGAAGGATGGGTGAGCATTTAAGGGTACAATGTTAGGGGTTATCACAGTGTCTACTTAACCTGATAGGATGAATGTTTTCAGATCACTTTTATGTAACCAGTTATTCCCAGGCCAAATGGCATCGGTTTTTCAAATGCGATTTTCAGTTATATTTCCTTTGCCAGAGAACACGTTGCTCATTATACAAATAATAACTCACTTTCAAAACAGAAACAGAGTAGCCGGCTTTAAGAGGTATGGAGTTGGATTCTCACAGAGCCACATGCCATGGTTTTAAGAACATATTGGAAAAAACAGTGTCTGAGTGGAAAAGTCAGTACTCTGAGATTATAGTTAGAACACATGCAGAAGGTAGACCTGAGTTAAGTATTAATAAGCTTGGAAAAGAAAACGAGATGGCGGAACCCGCAGCGTAAGATGAGCATATAAGCAGAGGGTGTCTAGACCAGCCCGGGCTCTTTCCGTAGCAAGAGGGGTGAGGAAGAACCAGGGGCTCCTTCGCATCATTCATTTGCTTGCACATTTCTAGTAGGATTCCAGATAGCATGGACATAACCACTCTTCACTCATCTTCCTGTTAATCTTCAAGGGATTCTGCCTTATGGAACGGAGCGAGCTATGACCTACGTCTATAGGCGGCTTGGACGAAGTAGGATATATGGGATAATTGGTGACCACATGGGACTGTGCCAAGTGGGTAAAACCACTGAACAGCCCACCAACCAGACTTTGACATTGACATTAACAAGGCCGATTTCTGTCTGGTTATGCAACCCCTGAGCATATCAGGAGCACCAAGTCCTGAAGAAATGAAAAGGGGAGGAAAAGAGGGAATTGGGAACTGCCTGCGAACTCCGTTTCATGTGATTGGCCTCATCCTCGCTATTACACAGGAATCTCTCATTTCCTGCTTCTGTGGCCACAAGCTCAGGTCTGACCTGGTTCCACGTGTCATGTTCGCAGGAAGGGGAAGGCGGCCCTCAGCACTGGTGCAGCCCCAGAGCCCTGGGCAGGTGGGTCACCTGGCTCCTGAGTGAGTGTAATTTTAGTGGCCTGGATGTGACTCCCCACAGGCTGATTCTCTGTGCTCTGGCCCTTCAGGTTTTCCACAGCTGCTTGTAAATCATTTGTCATCTCTATAGCTGACAAAGTAACCAAAAGGATCCTTCATGAGTCAACGATACTCATTTTTTTGAAGGGCAAATATCTCTGGTCTCCCCACTCTATCTTGACAAGGACAGCGACAGACCCTGCTCTGTGAATATTAACAGGGTCTCCAGCAGAGTGCAGAGGCAGGGGCGGGGACCCCCACAACCCGGGAGCCACAAACGTACAGACACTAGTTCCTGTGACCAAGCCAAGTGACTCCCCCAGGAGCTACACGGGATTGATTGGTGAGCTGAAAGGAGTGCTGTCCTAGGGCCTGGGACATTCCTCATAAAACCTGTGCTGATACTGTGGGCTAAGAGAGTATCAGGAAGGGATCTGAGCACAGGAGCCGCAGGAAAAGGGGAAGGTGCAGGATTACAGCCTGCTCCCCTCCAAAAAACTCTGGGTCTGGTTGGGATAAAGGGTTAAACTCCCATAAGACTTGCTTTGGCCTTGACTGCCCACACTCCCAACCTCCCCCCAACTTGCTCACATTTCTAAGACGTCCCTTGTGCCAAATTCTTATTCAACTTCAAACTGACAAACTGTTTTTAATCTTTTCCTTCTATCCAGCCTGGAGATTGGGAAGCAAAAATCAATACCGGTTGGCAGGTGATCAAGCTGCTTCAGACTGGTGTGAGGAGAGAGCAGAGAGTGAGAGCAGGAGGACGAGGGTGGGGGAGGGCGGAAGAGGGGGGAAGGAGTTTGACTAAGTACCATGAATTACGGGCTGGAGGTCCAAAGGGCTGTGATTTCTCTGGCCTTGAGCAGGGGAGCTTGGGAATGCCATTAGAACAATTAGGTCAGGAGTTCACAGCTGTTAAGGTGCCTTTGGAGAGAGACACCGAGAATTTTCCTGACAATTCAGTGGGAGAGAGGGTGGGAGGGAGAGGCGGCAGGAGAGGGGCTCAGTCTTCCTGTGATATCCTTCCAGGAGAGACATGACAACATCAGACCATGCCACGAAAGGCAGAGAGCTGCTTTAAAAAAGAAAATGGTTGGGTCGCCTGGGTGGCTCAGTGGGTTAAGCCTCTGTCTTTGGCTCAGGTCATGGTCTCAGGGTGCTGGGATCGAGCCCTGCATCAGGCTCTCTGCTCAGCAGGGAGCCCACTCCCCGCCCCCTGCCTACTTGTGATCTCTCTCTCTGTCCAGTAAATAAAAATCTTTTAAAAAGAAAATGGTATAACCATTTTTGTAATTCAATTAAAAAATATTTTGAAGTATTTCAAAGTGACTCTCAAGAATGGGACAACAGGGAAGGAGGCCGTAGGGAGAGTTGCTCACCCAGACATCCCCCAAACCCAATGACCTGGGTGATTTAGTCTTCAGTCCTGGCCCAGAGTTGCAGTGATCCCTTGTTACTTAATTGTTGATATTCTGAAAACTCTAATAAGGCAGAGAAGACCCTTATTCAACCAGGTTAGGAGTTAGGAAATGTAGGCCATGGTCTTGCTCCTGTTATCTCTTTCCAGGTAGGGACAAGAAGTCAAGTGTTGGCCTCTGGATTTCTCCAAGAAGTCTCTAGTGGATTTAACAGTGGACACAATTACTTAATGAAAAGAGATTTTTCAATATTAAGAGCCAAGGTTTTGGCATAATAGGGGGTATAGACCTGGTTACTCTCCTTGCCTGCCTCCTCCTAGGAAAGGGGATATAAACCCTTCCAAGAATGGGTCAAACAGGTGTTGTCTTACCTGGAGAAGGGGCAGTGGAACAGAGGGCAGTTGATGGGGACATGGGTCCTGCATAGTGTTCCCTATCAGCTTAGAATCCCTTGGCTTGAGTAGGCAGAAAGTATAAGCCCAGGTGAGTGTAAAGCAAATCTCAGAGTGGAGAAAACTGTGCTTTATTTCCTAGGGTGTAGCTGGGAGAGGCTGCCTATCTGATCTAGAAGTAGGAGGCCAGCTTTTTGCCAGAACAAAAGAGCAACAAAGGAGGAGAGGCCTCTAGGAGTTGTGAATGAAGATGGGTTTACGAGGTGACAGGATTTGGGACATGCTGCTGTAAAAGAGGGCACCTTGACATATTGAAGATTTCAAGCTGAAGAATTTGAGAAATGGCATGTGTAGAAAGACTTGTGTGACCTTCCTCTGAAGTAGGTCTTAAACCCTCATGAGAGAGGTGCTCACCCTATACTCAGAGGGAAGGAGCATTCTCCCTGAAGAGGAAGGGACACAGAGAGGGATCTGAAAGAACAGGTCTTGCTCTGTCCCCCCAGTTGACGGCAGTTAACTACTTTCATCCCTATCACATCTCTCAATGGCTTTCTACTTGTCATGAAACCTGCTTCAAAACACTCAGGCTTAACCATTTCTTTGGGTCTTCATTTCCTCATGAAGCTTCTCATGTCATGGGGGAGCCTGGGTGGCTCAGTTGGTTAAACATCTGACTCCTGATTTTGGCTTAGGTCATGATCTCAGGATGGTGGGATCGAGCCCCACAGCAGACTCTATGCTCTGTGTGGAGTTTGCTTGAGAGTCTTTCTCCCTCCACTTCTACCCCTCCCTCTGCTGCTGCTTTCTTTCTTTAAATAAATGAACAAAATCTTTTTTAAAAAAACATTTTGTTCATTTATTTAGAGGATAGTGAGAGAGAGAGAAAGAAAGTGGGGGTCAGGGAGAAAAGGAAACAAACTTCCCACTGAGCAGGGAGCCTGATGCGAGATTAAATCCCAGGACCTTGGGATCTCTACCTGAACCAACAGCAGAAGTTAAATGACTGAGCCTCCCAGGTGCCCCAGTAAATGAACAAAATCTTAAAAAAATGCATATGATTTTTCTTTTGTTAACCTGTCTTTGTCAGTCTAATTTTCAGACCAGGTCAAGGTCTAAGGTTGAGGAAAACTTTTTCTTCCCCTTGAAAAGTTCATCTACTACAGTATCATGTGAGGAAAAGAGTAAGGGAACATGGAGTCCTTTGTTCACCCAGCTTTAATGAGATATAATTTGCATTTAACATTGTGTAAATTTGGTGTGATTTGCTACATGTGCATATTGTAAAATGATAATCACCATAAGGTTAGTTGACATATCCACAATTTCCCATAGTTATATTCTGTGTGTGTGTAGTGAGAACTTTAAAAATCTGCTCTCTTAGCAACTTTCAAATATATAAATATATATTTGAAATACAATACAGTATTATGTATATGTGTACAATATATATAATACAGTATTGTAAATGTGTATATAATACAGTATTATTAATTGTAGTCACCATGCTATATATTACCTCCCCAGAATATGTTCATAGAGTTCTTGAGCCCACAGGAAGAGCTTGAGAAATCTAAGAGTGGGCCTGTAGACTTCAAAGGGACCTTGATATTCAGGAGAAGAGAGTTTATGTTGGGTCATCCTGGGGACCTGAGCATGCATGACAAGGAGTGGTGACACGAATTACAACTTATTGGAAGTCATGGAGGTGAGGTAATGATGACCAATAGCCAGTTGTCCTACCCCAAGCTCCATGGCCATTTCCAGGATGATATCTAAAGTCCTCCCCAACTTCCATAGGTCAAACCTGGGAAAGAAGAAAGAAAAAGGAGACTGTAATGGGCTGAATGTCTCCCCCTAAATGCGTATGTTGAAGTTCTAACCCTCTATGTGAAGGTATGATGAGGTAAGGATTTTGGGAGGTGATCAGATCACAGGGGTGGATCACTCGAGAATGGGATTAGTGCCCTTATAAGAAGAGGAAGAGATGCCAGAGTTTCCTTTCTCTACATTGTGAGAACACTGCAAGGAGGCAGCTGTCGACAAGCCAGGAAGAGAATTTTCCTGAATGGAAATTTTAAGGCCTTAATAGGGAGTCATTGTTCCATGGGTACAAAGTTTCAGTTGTACAAGATAACAATAGATCTACTATCTCTAGAGACAGAGTACTAGAGTACTCTAAAGTAACATTGTACTTGTAGCTGACAATACTGTATTGTACATTTTAAAAAGTTGTTAAGAGCATAAATCTCATGTTACGTTTTCTTACCACGATGATTAAAAAAACTAAGTGTCTAGCTGCCTGCTGGAATACTGACTACTCCTGAGTAATGACTAAATCTACATCAAAGATGAAGACCTATCTATGAATGAGCTTATTTTTCATTTCCTCACCTCCCAATCCTTCTCTTCCTGGGTGTCCCGTCTGCCTGGATGACATCACAAGTTACCTGACGGTCATCCTTTGCTCTCCTCACTTATGTCCCCCAGTCGATAGGCCATCAAGTTCTGCTTATTCTACTCTAACATGGTCTCTTGAATCCATCGTCTCCTCTGCCTTCCACTGCTATTGTCTTATTTCAGACACTCATACTTGCCCACCTGTGCTCTGGAACCAGAATGTTCTTGCTGCTACTTTGGCATGGAAGGTACCTCTCCTGTGGCTTCCCAGGGGCCATTCACCCCAGTTCCACTGTTCCTAGCCCCTGAGACTCTCTCTGGTGCACTAACTCACAGAGTGGTCCTTTTCGGCCAGAACCTTTTTGAAGTTGGTTTAGGCCAGCTCTCTTCTGAAGGGTTCACATCTTGTACCCAGAAAGCACACCCTCTCACTTGGTTTCCAGTGCATCCACTTCCCTTTCCTCTGTCTCTTAGCAAGCATATCTTTCATCTCTAGTCTTCCTTAGGTAAAAATCAGCCACCCCAATCTTCGGGGGAAGCACACTGAGCTCTCCAAGGGGTGCCCATGAAGTCTCTTCTCTTTCTAGGCTTAATGTGGAAAGAAAGTAGCCCCATTCATCTCCTGAGGCTGGTAGGGGTCAGGCAGCAGGAATTGTATAGTAAAGTGAAACTCTCTCTAAAGGATCATCTCTCCAGGATGCTTTTACTTCAGGTTACTTATTAGAAAGGGTAGTGTGAGCAATAAAGAGAGCGTTGTAATGAAAATTAAATCCCTAAGGTGGGAAATGTTCTGCCAGTTATTGTTTGTTGGTTATAAAGAAATATATTGAATACTGCCTAAGCATCGTATTTCTTGGTGTCCAGTGACAAAACAACATCAGTGAAATCTATTTTCCAACCAGCATATGTGAGCAATTTTGTGTTCCAAAAATTGGTCAGCCAATGGAAACACTTTCATTCATTCGTTTTCCCGTCTCTTCCTTCCTTCTTACATCCATCCCTCCTTTCTTTCCTTCATTCCTACCTACCTACCTTCCTTCCTTCCTTCCTCCATTCACTCATTTAAAATGTTTGTTGACCTTTTTCTATGTTCCAGGTATGAGATTACAAAGAGGAGCAGGATATTGTCTGTGTTATTGAGAAGTTCTCAATGGCATGTATCATTTTATAGGAGTTCAGAGATAGAAGCACTCAATTCTTTTTGAAGCAGTTGCAAAGAATTTCATGAAGTAATGACAATTTGAAATCCTTGTGTTTTTTTTTCTGAAAAATAAAACAAAATAAACCCCCTTTGATTCTAATTATTGCCAACTCTTCCTTCAAAGCTAATAACACTGAAAGTATAGTCTTAACTTGCTTACCACTAGTTTATTCCTTAACTCACAGCAATTAGGTTTCTGTTCCATCTCTTCAATGATACTAGCAAAGGTCAGCCCTGTCCTCCTAATCACCAAGTCCAATGGGATTTTAATCATCATCTCCTTACTTGACCTTCCTCTGATACTTGACAATATTGATCATTCCCTTCTTGAAAGTCTCTTCCTTTGACTTCCATGACAGTTTTTTCTCTCTCTCAGTTTTCTCCTCAAATTCCTTAGTATCTCTTAGTTTTCTGAGATAGGTCCTCTTATTCTTTTCATCCTATAAATATTAGTGGTACCCAGCATTCTGTCCTTGGCTTGTTTTTTCCTCACTTCATACTCAACCATTGTCATAGCCTCAGCTAACATCTATACGATGATGTCTCTTACAAATAAATTTCTAGCCCATATTGTCTTATTTCTTGACCTGTACAACTGACTGCCTCCTGGAAATCATTACGTTTCTTACAAGTACAGTTGGCCCTTGATCAGTGCTGATGTTAGGGGCACTGACCCTCCACACAGTCAAAAATTTGCATATGACCTTTGACTCCCCCAGAGCTTAGCTTCTAATCACCTACTGTTGACCAGAGGCCTTACCGATGACATGAACTGTTAACACATATTTCATATGTTATATGCATTATGTGCTGTATTCTTACAATAAAGTAAGCTAGAGAAAAGAAAATGGTATTCAAGAAATCATAAAGAAAATACATTTACAGTACTGCCCTGTATTTATTTTTATTTATTTATTTATTTTATTTTTTTTTTAAGATTTATTTATTTATTTGACAGACAGAGATCACAAGTAGGAAGAGAGGCAGGCAGAGTGAGAGGGGGAAGCAGGCTCCCCACCAAGCAGAGAGCCCGATGCGGGGCTCGATTCCAGGACCCTGGGATCATGACCTGAGCCGAAGGCAGAGGCTTTATTTAACCCACTGAGCCACCCAGGCGCCCCGTGCCCTGTATTTATTGGAAAAAATATTTAAGTGGACCAGTGTAGTTCAAACCCCTGTTGTTTGAGGGTTGGCTGTATCTTAAAATAAATACATTCCAAACAGAACACGACTCCGTCTTTATCCCTAAACATGCTCTTCTTCTTATAATCCTTTTTCACTGGATCATATCAGTCACTCAAAACAAATCCTGTGAGTCATCCTGGAAACTCTCCTCTTTTTCTCTCTATAAACCCAATCAGTCACCAAGTCTAGCAAATTCTACTCATCATTTTTTAATCAAATTATTTTCTCCATCTTCACTGCAACTGTCTCAGTCCATACTCTCATTGTTTCCTGACAGAAACACAACTCAGTTCCTTACCTTACTCCTTCCCTACTCTTGGTTAGAGTAATTGTTCTAAAACCACAAACCTTAATATACTGATTTGTTCCTTAAAGACCCTCCAGTGTTAGTATTTTCAAGATAAAGTTCCAAATTCTCAGTATACTATGTAAGGTTTTCCATGAAATGGCCTTACTCCCTTCTCTAATTTTATATCTTGGTATGTGGTACTCTCGCAGTGTATTTAAAATTCTCTCAATTTGCATTAACTTGTAATGCTGTTTCATAAATAAGCATTTTTTTTCTCCCACTTTCCTCTTTGCTCAGAATTACTTTCTTCTACATTATTTCATCTCTTTAGCCTAGTGAAAAACTATACCATTTTTAGGGCTCTAATTCCAAAGACATCTCATTTTTAAAGCAATATCTGGCCCTCTACCAGGCAGAAGTGATCACAGAAATCCTTGTGTCTTCCTTCTCTCCCCTACCTGCCTCTATATAGGCCTCTCTTTGATCAAAAAATATATTACTTTACTCATTTACACCAAACTGTCACTATCAATACAGCAGGTAGAATGATACCTCCCTAAAGATGTCCCCACACCACGCCCTAGAACCTATGTATACGCTGCATGACATGTCCCTGGGGAATTAAGGATGCAGATGGCATTAAGGCCATTAATCCACTGATTTTAAAATGATGAGATTATCCTGGATTATCCAAGTGGACCAGATGCAATCACAAGGGTCCCTAACAGGAGAGGATGGGAGAAGAAAACTTAGAGAAGGAATGTGACGATAGAGGGAAGGTTGGAGTGGTACAAGGTAAGGTCAGGTGAGGCCTTGATGGCTTTGGAGATGGAAGGTACCATGCTCCAAAAAATGCAGTCAGCCTGCAGAATCTGGAAAAGGCAAGGAAACAGATCCTCCCCTAGAATCTCCAGAAGGAACGCAGCCCCACTCTCACCTTGGTTTTAGCCTCGTGAGAACCTTTCAGACTTCTGATCTCCAGAACTCTATACAAACTTTGTATTGTTTTAAGCTACTGAGTTAGTGGTAATTTGTTAGGGCAGCAAGAGGATGAGCACTCACAACACAATGCCAGCTCCTTAAAGGTAGAGCCTCTGTGCCTGGTGTCTGGCACACAATTAATATTTAATATTTCTGTATTGAGCAACTAAGCCTAAACCATGGTTACTGAGGGAATTCCACGAGTTTGCTTTCCATCTGTGCCTGTGCAAAGCTTTGATGCATAAAACTCCAATTATGTTACAACTAGTTATAACATAATGGAGTTGTATGGTGTGCTCAGAGGTTTTGCCTTTGCCCTGTAGGAAATGGGGAGAAATGGAATGTTAACAATTAAGGCAGAACAGCTTGGTATGGAGACATAGCATAAGATACAGTCCGTCCCTCAGGTGTACAGGTCTTAACTCTATTTCAGGAGATAAGACACATGCATATGAAAAGCAAATGAGCTTACCCGAGCACAGAAAAAGAGCTCAGATGGCGAAGGGATAATTTTATCCTGAGGTGGTCAAATTAGAGAGGCACAGGGGATATGAAGGCGCTGTCCCACTGTGTGTGTTCACAGCCTCATTTTGGCCAAGTGTGCAAAGGTAGGTGAATGGATGGTTCTGGAGACCCCCTGAGACCAGGGTGTGTGGATGCACTAATGAGCGATGTGGCGGCTGGATGCATATGGAAAAGAAAAGCCAGATTTGTATCCTATGGATGTGCCTTTAGAAAAAGAAAATAAATCAAGACCAGGCTTGAACATAGTGAATCAAGACATTTCAGACATCCTGCTTGCTTGTCATTGTGCCTAAACTTTGTATCAGGTATGAACTTGGAGAGAATGATAAAGAAATACATAAATGCATTTTCACTTGGCCCCTCCCCTTCACAAACATAGTTCTCTTGAAGGGCAACACACTTTCCTAATTTTTCTCAAAAGGTCTAGCTCTCAGTCTTCAGATGACTAAACTTGTGTGGAACATGTGCTACTGTACACGCACACTACCTCAGTTCCAACTACCACACCAGCACCTCACCTCCCCTGCTTAGCATCTGCTTCCTCCCCACCCATTTTGGGATACCTCGGGTGGCCTTTAGGTGCCTGGTAATGTGGGGGTCTTTGCTAATGAAGAGATCTGTCTCACTAGTTGCATATCCAAAATGAAGTGAAGAAGATATGGGTTCCCTGGGGGAATGAAGCAGGTGGAGAAGCAAGGTCTGCCTGTCTCCTCCCTGCCATAGGAGGCTGAAGCTTCCATGGGATTACCAAGGACACAAACTATTGCCAACTCCTGCAGGATATGAGGAGGTAAGCAGGTGCCCCTGCTACATCTGGGGAAGCAAAGGAGGGATGCTTCTGCACTGTGACTTGCTTGTGGGAGCAAAGGATTTGTGTTTTTCATAAATCAGAAATCTGTCGTGGGTGGGGCAGAGCAGCAACTGGCTGGAGCCATTTAAGTCTGGCCCCAGGAAACTGCCTGGAAGATTAGTGGAAACTGGGGAGAGTCCTTATGGGGAGAAGAAGGCAGCAGGAACATCATTCAGAGTTCAGTCCAGGGCCATCAGAGCAGGCTCTAAGCAAACCTTCTAGCTGCTGCAGGAGAACTAAGACTGTTCCATACATCTGCCAGGACCCAGAAAACCCAGAGCCACATGACCACGGTTACGGCTGAGTAAAAATGTCTGCCCTGCTTTCTTCTCTGTGCTCATGCCTCACCCCTTTAGAAGTGGATAACAAGACCAAAACAAGGTGGGGAATAGGTTTTGTGGGGAGAGAGAGAAGTGGGCTGTACTCTTCTCTTTGAAGCCTGGCCTTAAGTTCTGGCTGAGACCAGGACTATTAAGTGGGTGTTGTGTTATCTGAGGGGTGGGCATTCACATTTTTAAATGAAGACTGTATTTGACAACTGAAAGTCACCACAGAAATGAAAATGTCTGCCTTGCTGATGTTCACTTTATGGCTTCAGAGAGAGCGAGCAGGCTTCACTTGGAATGGTTACCTAACAGAACAATCATAACCTGTGTGCAGATGGTGAGACTCCGCACCCCAACCTCACCAGCCCCTCACTCCCCACCGTGAGAGCACGGTGGGCCCCCACTGCTATCTGCAGGATTCCTTGTGCATCATCGTACATGGGTTGGGCTTCTGTGACATCACGGTCTACTTTTCCAGAGCTTGGGACCTGACTTCACACCGAATGTCTGAGCAAATCCTTCAGTTACTGGGATTTTTTAAAAAGTGGATGATCATTACAAACAATCCTTTCAGGGTTGTTATCATGCCTGGATGATTCTGGTGTTTAAATACTCAGGAAAATCATCCTCTACTGAATAAATTTCTCCATTCGTCCAACACACACAGACATTGTTTCTTCCGTGTTGGGCCCTAAGTGGTTAAATACTGGCTGTTTAATGGTGAGAAAAAAGAGAGAGAGAGAGAGAAAGAGAGAATTAGTTCCTGTTTTCACTGGGGTTACAGTTAATAAAATAGGCTTACATTAAATAAATAAGCAAAAGGGCCTACAAATTTCGGTAAGTGCTAAGAAGGAAAGAGCAGAGTCCTTAGAAATAATAGCAAGAGGGAACGAATTTTGATCAGCATAAAAACCCTGTTAGAGCTAAAATCAGTCTTGGGCTCTGCAGGTGGGTTTGTAAATTGGTACAATCACTTTGGAGAGCAATTTGGGCCATATGTATCAAGAACCTAAAAAAAAAAAAACAAACTCAGGTGTTTTAATCTAATGATTCACTTGTAGAAATTTATCCTAAGAAAATGATTCAAGATGGGCTACAGAGCCAGCATATTCACTGTACTATTGAACAACTGAAAATGACCCATCTCTATAATAAAAAGGAAACAATTACATAAATGAGGGTAAATTCATACAATGGAAAATTATGTAGTCTTTTACAAAACATACTCACACTCTAGTTGATACAGAATTCTATCCACAGATAGCATAATTTCAAATGTAGAACAATAAATAGGAAAATATACCATTTATTAACCAGCTTATTATTTCCCTAGCCCAGGAACTGTAGCAAATAATAGATGACTTTTACCTTCTCTATACTTTTCAGTATTTTCTACAATAAAGATGTATTTTTTCTGTAAGAAGGAAAATAGAACATCATAAAATGGAAAAAATATGTATTGAAAAATACTGAAAGGCAATGACTATAAATAAACCAGGAGCACCTCTAGATGAGATAATTAATCCATATTTTAATTTATTTTTTAAATACTTCTGTTGTTTCCTAATTTTATAAAATGTGTACCGTTTGGGGGACATCAACAAAGTCTCCCCAAATAATAAGTTTTTGAGTCTTATAGACTCAAAATCCCAGCTCTGACACAGAACAGCCATCTCCGTGACTTTGGACAAGTCAAATTCATCTCTCTGAATATGCACATTTGTAAAACAGATGTTATATAGTGTCCTGAGGTTTGTGTTATTTTCTTGGGGGAATACAACGAGAAAACTTGCATGAATTTGTCTAGTATGACCCACCAAACAGCGAGTCCTCCATAAATTCTTTCTTCTTCTCTTTTTTCTGGCTCTGCCTCCTCCCACTCCATCCGTGTTTTCAGATTGTAGACAAAATTACAGTTGTTTGGTAGTACCTGGTTAAGTGGCAAACAACAGTACAAAAGCTAATGTGCTTAACTGAGTTTCATGGGTAGCAGAACAAAATTGATCCATTAAAGACTTGGCAGGATTTACATCCCCTGGTGATCTAACTTTAATATTTTTAAGGACCATACGTTGATAGAATTCCAATTTTAATATTTTGTGGAAATGGAAAGCTACTGAGTTATTGTCAGTGTGTTCAGTGACTATTTCAATTGATATATAAATAATATTTCATCTGTGTTGACAAGGTAATGGAATCTGGAGCTTGTGTGTTTTCAGCCCCTTCAATCCCTACCCTTTCTAAGCTACCATCTCCTTCAGCTGCACTCTTCGTGATGAGCTAGCCACAGTGCAGAATAGAGAAATTATTATAGCAGAGCCATAGAAACCGTGACTTCCTAAATTTTAAAGCAGACCCACAATTATTCTCAGTGGTTAAAGCACTCTTTTCCCTAAAGAGTCATTGTATATTCCTCTTAAATATTAGCTCACTTTCTATAATGGCAGTGCTCTTAAAAAGATTTTATGTGAGTGCACTGGGGAAGTCAGTTATTTAATGTTATCCTATGGTGAATTCTTTATTAAAATAAATACTTGTTACCAAATTTACCTTTTCTTATATGGGGTTTTGTTTAATGAGCCAGATCCACATCGATCCCAGCTGAGTGCAAAGACATTATTTCATAGGCCAACTTAAGTTTCCAGAGAGCTACTTTCTTCCCTGTAGGCTTGTCAGTCTCTCCTTTTATCCCTCCCCTCAGACCACCCCTAGCACCTGAATAGTGATAGTCTGGGCTGGGTGGTTGGGAGAGGTCCAGTAACTGACCCACAGTTTACCATGGGTCTAGGCGGCCCAAGCTGTCCCAGATACTGCTGCCAGATGCTGGTAAGAGACCTCATTTTCAAAGGGAACAAAGTTGGGCATCTGTGAGCTCAGCCATGGAGTCAGCCTGACAGCAGCAGTCGGGGACGGAGGAGAAGGTGTGGGGAGGGGGGCAGGAATCTCCCAGAGCAAAGCTGCTGGCTTGCTCATGCTTCTTTCCTGGCTGCTGACTGTCCACACACCTAAACTTCCAGCTGTTGTTTCTGAACAATAGGAAGTCATGAATTTCTATATGATACAGGGGAATACTTAATACTGGGGAATGCTTAACGACCTTTGCTGGGAAGATGTTTGGGGGCGGGAGTGAAAGATGCTCTTATTTGTAGCACCTGCCGATTTCCCTGGTGTCAACATTTCCTCCATTACTCATTTCAAGTTACCAGCATGAAGTCTTTGAATGGGGAGCTGGAAGAGACAGAAGTCAACGCTGAGCAGCCAGTATGATCCAGCTCTGCAACATCACACCACTGTTTCTCGCTTGGGACCATGTCGAATGTATTGGAATCTTCTCTCAAACTTCTATTTGATCTTTTTAACCTCTGCTCCAACATCCTTATTGGTTTTCTGTGCCTTTTTCTGTTTCTCTTTCGTCTCCTCTCCATCTCTTCTCTCTCTCTTTTTCTCTCTCCTTTTTGCCTCCTATTTCCAGGTAGCTGGAGAATCATCTACAGATGTTTCTCCAGTATCAGCAGGATTATTTGCCAAGTTGTTTATTTTGTGAGATTTTGTTTCAACACACTTTCTTTTCCTAAAACAATGAATTGGCGTACTTCTGTTTTTTGTTTGTTCATTTTTGAAGACTTTATTTATTTGAGAAGGCGAGAAGGAGAGAGAGATACCATGAATGGGGGAAGGGGCAGAGGGCGAGAGAAAAGCTGACTTTTCGCTGAGCAGGAATCCTGATGTGGGGCTCGATCCCAGGACCTCTGGATCATGACCTGAGCTGAAGACAAATGCTCAACCAACTGAGCCACCCAGGTGCACCTGATTATTTGTTTTTATGCTTCAGTTTTAGCTTCTGTTTGTTGTTGTTATTGTTGTTTTTCTTGACAGAGACTTACCTGCTAATATGTTTTCTCAATTCCTAAGGGATGTTAGGACAAAGTCATTATTTTTCTACTCCCTTCCATAATACGCCAATATGTCTTCTGCATTTTAATCTTCATGCTGTATACTACCATGAGCAATCAGTTGATCCATCAGTATTTATTGGGCACAGTATTGGGTTCCATGAAAACTATCATCAGTGACAAGGTGACAGTTCTGGCCTAAAATTTAATTGACAGAAAAAGAATAATATACACTAAAAAGGTAGAGAACTCTATGACTGAATATAAATAAGGGCTAAATTCTGTAGTTGATCACAGAGATTTAAAACCAACAGACCTTGGAAATGTTTTGCTTGGCCCATACTGCATTTTATGAAGTTTTAACATGGGAATTTTACCTAACAGTTAAATATTACAACTTGACACAAAGAACCCGATGATTTGGAGACCCTAGGCATTGGGGATCCTTACGCATTGAGGTAAGGTAGTAATACTTGGAGCCCATAACCCTCCCTACCCCACTGATCTTTTTCTAGAAACTCTTCTTGTTCCAATATCAGAGCTAACCCTCCCCTTTCCATGGTAGGAATTCATGAAGTTCTTGTTCAACATTCAGGTGACTTAGCATCAAGCCATTTCTGCGGCTCTCATGGTTTAGGATTTATAGCATAATCCTAGGAACCTGGTCTCTGCCTTCTTATTGGGAATAAGTCTTCACTTTCTTTCCTACTTTTTGTATCCTCTCCTTCTCCCTCCCCCACCCAGTCTCTGCTTCACCATGCCCCCAGTGTTTTGGTGATACCTGAATATCAGACTTTGGCAGGGCCCTAACCTGCTAACGTACTAACCTAGTAACACAGTCCATGGTATTGCCTGTTGTTATCCGCACATTGGCTGGCTTGGGCATCCTCCTGTTTCTGGTTCAACTGCCTGAGGACAGCTACTTGTCAGAACCATCATCAAAGGCATCCTTCTGAATTCTACTTTCTGCTCCATATCAGAGTACACAGTTTTTCCTCCCACCTGCGTATCTGCTGTACCTTAGTGAGTGTATGGGATTACAGGCCCTTTTCTGTCTATACCTTCCTACCACAGATAACCTTCCAATTCTGATCATCTCAAAAAAGAGCAAAATTGATCTAAATGGGGTTGAATATGGCTTGTGTGGAAACAAGTTTTGACCAGTTTAGTTGGTACAAGATTATGAATGGGGTACTAACCAGTTCTCAAGAAAAATATTAACCGATTCTTTTATTATTATTATTTTTAATGTATTTTTATTTATTTATTTGACATGGAGAGAGAGAGAAAGAGAGAACACAAGAAGCAGGGGGAGAGGCAAAGGGAGAAGGAGAAGCAAGCTCCCCACTGAGCAGGGAGCCTGAAGCGGGACTCTATCCCAGGACCCCAGGATCATGACCAGAGCTGAAAACAAATGCTCAACCAACTGAGCCACCCATGGACCCCGAAAAATATTAAATATGATTCTGCTGATGTTCTTCATTATATAAAATGAAATGTGGAGATGCCTTAATGCTGAAAAGTGATTCTTAAACATAAAGCATTACTATAGTTCATTTTTAACAAGACATTTGTACTCATCTTATAAAGTGCTTCCCCTTCTGCATCCCTTACCATTTGCTGTTGAATTTGCAATCTCTGATACATGTTCATTAGTCACCGTTCCAGGTATTGCCAATGGGAATTGAGTAATGAAAAAGAAAAAGAAAATCTTACTGCATTCAACATATATTATAATGAATATTCATCTCAAAATGTACCAATATGCTACCTACAACCATCTCCTTACTTCTCTTATTCTTTCCCCTTTCCTTCTTTTTCTCTCCCGTTTCTTCCTTTTTATTCTTCTCATTCTCCTGTTGCTCATCCCCCCTCCCTTCTGACTTTTGGTTTTTTGTTTGTTTGTTTGTTTGTTTTGTATGAAAGTAGCTAAAACAAGAACATCATCACATCAGATGCTATGTAGTGACAGTTGGGCATCAGGACTATTGAGAGGCATGTGGTTCTTTAAGAAATCCCAACCAGAGGGGAAGAACCTCTAGCACATTCATTTGTCTGAAGAAGTACATACAGTAGCATAATGTCCTGTTTATTTGTGCTAAATTACTCTTTAGTATAAAACAATGCATTACCATCAATACAGGTAAATAATCTCATAAATGCAAAACAGTACAAATTCTTCCTCAGGGCCAGTACCTTCTTCACTTAAAGAAAATCAGCCCTTTGTTACTAATTTTTTGGTCTATCATTTTGTTATAATTTCTATGTTTGGGGAAGATCATAGTGGGACCAACAGTTGCATAGGAAGAAGTGTGTAAGAACCGGATCCAGTGGAATTAATGCCCTTGGAAGAAGGTGATGGAGAATCTTATCAGCGCGGTGCCCTATTTAATATTCTTGCTCAATGGACCCCTCCGGATCAGATATATGGTGGTAAAGGGAAGAGAATTCAGAATGACAAGAATGATTTGTGAATTGAAGCAGCTAGCTAAAGGAATGGTGAGCCTGCTCAACCAAGTAACATTGGAGAACAGAATATTCTCTGTTTTATGGAATGTAACTCAACAAAAAACTCATTGTAGTAAAAAGTCAGCTAGATATTTGGAAATAATGATGTCGATAATTGTATGAACTCATATTTTTATATTGCTTTATACTTTTTAAATACATCCTTGCATTGTTTTCTTTCAGCAAACATTTAAGATGAAATTTCATCTCATTTTTACATATGTAGAAATAGCTCTGGAGAGGATATGTTTTACCCAGAAAATGAATGTAAGAGTGGAGTGGAGAAGAAAATCTACTGGCTCTACACATTTCTGTGCTACTCCTCTGACTGTATTAATAAGTAATGAAGATTAATTGATCACTGAAATCCAATGTGTTAAGAGAATGGGGTAAGTAAGGTAATTATATAATATTAGAGTACATAACACTAAAAAGTATATAGCAGTTATATAATATTTTGGGAAAAGTATATTAACCCTCGCACATCATTTACCTACTGAATCCTGTTGAAGTCCATCGCTTGGGCCATTTGAAGCTGAAATTGAAAAGATGCTGTGAGGCCCTGGCTGCCTCCGAGGATAATGGAAGATAGACTGGGTGATCTGTTAAATGTGACTGGTTCAAGTCTAGAGGATTCAAATGGCTCTTGTTGTATTCATTAGAAACAGGTTTGCTTAACAGTCTCCAGAGCTCCCTGAGAATGGAGCTGACATTTGCAAATGATAGGCTTAGGAACTGTCTTCCCTCCACAAGTCCCCTTTTCTATTGTTCCTTTTCCTCTGAGCTTTCCTTCTGGATGTTGGTAAATCTCGAGGAAATGCACTTGTGTTTTCTGTTGTCACATCTCATCAGTGCTCTGCAAGGGGGGTTGGCGGGGAGATGAGGGAGAACCAGGAAGAAGGAGAGAATGCCCTGGGCTGAAATGGCAGTAGCATGCAAATGAATGCCAACTCTGAACATTTCCCAAGCAGTCACATTTTATTACAACCAAATTATGGGATGCGATTCCTAGAAAATGGCAAAAGAGGGACAGGGAAGGAAAAAAAGTGACCATACATAATTTATTCTTAATAGGCTCACTTATTCAAATGGCAAGGACACCTACCATCCAGTTGTTTATCTCTTTCAATAAATACATACATATTTGCTAACTATACTCACCAGCCTAGACAGGAAATAGAGGTGTGTATGTGTCTATATTAATTTTTACATCTTCATCCAAACCTTTTGTCCTTTACCATCTTGGTTCTATTGTAAATCTTCAAATTTAACTAGGTCCCTGGGCAACCACTTCTCCCATAATGCTTCAGTCCAGAAAGGCAGTCCCAGATCTTAGCACCTTAAATTAGGAATAAAGACAGATATCTGTCAATGACCAGACTCACTCTGGTGAGCATTTAAAAATTGGTATTCCTGGGAATCACTCTTCTGAAATTTTGATTTTGTGTATCTGGAATGGAATATGATGCACAGCCAGGTTTGGAACCATATAATAAAGCACATGGTTCAGGTAATGCCAAATTGGTAAAAGCAATTCATTATTTTAATAGGCATATAAGACTATACCAGGTGACAATTGCAGTTTTTGCAGGATTAAGTCTGGGACAAAAAGTGAGGTATAAATCACATATCCATCAGATGAGGAATATTTCAATATATAGTAGAAGGAGAAATAGGAAAGGAGTATATATAATATTATGCAAGCACTAAGAAACTATAAAAAGTGATTGAAGTGTGGTTCCTGCCTTCATACACTTCAGTCTACTGAGGGAAACGACAGATAAACACTTAAGTGCCATATGATGTCAAATGTGTTAGAATTTGTGTATATATGAGGAAAGACCCAGAGAAGTAAAGAAGGGAGAGAAGCAGGCTTAGCCTGGGTGGCAGAGGGGGCAGACTTCACAGGGGATGTGACACTTCTGCTGACTGTACAAGGATGTAAGGAGTTTAGTAAGGTCAAGTTGGAACCACATTCCAAAGAGAAAGAAAAGCATATGGAACAATATAGACTTTTGAATTCCATGACAGTATAATCTGCATAAAAGCCAGTTGCCTAGTTTGTTCATGGAATAGTATTTAAACAAATCAATTTAAAACAAATCAAAACAGAAGACATAGTCCAATAATCAAAATTAATTTTTAAATAATTCAAACTTAATTGCATATCCTGAAAATTTTCATGTGAATCAAACCTAGAGAAATCCATATTTGTAGTTCTTATATTACCTTCCTATTCCCTTACTTCATGAGTCACTACTAGTTACTAAGATCTTACCTGCTCCAAACCCCTACTCTCTGCCTTTACCTAAACTCCTCACTGCCTCCTGCTGTTGACTTATGTTTCACTCTCATTCTTTTTTTTTTAAGGTTTTATTTATTTATTTGACAGAGATCACAAGTAGGCAGAGAGGCAGGCAGAGAGAGAAAGAGAGGGAAGCAGGCTCCCTGCTGAGCTGAGAGCCCGATGTGGGATTTGATCCCAGGACCCTGAGATCATGACCTGAGCCGAAGGCAGTGGCCTAACCCACTAAGCCACCCAGGCACCCCTCACCCTCATTCTTTAGGCTCTCTAGACTTAGACTATTTATTCTCCAAACTCTTTGTTTTTTTTTTTTTTTTTTTTTAAGATAAACATTAAAATGGAAAACATAATTACACTTCAAAACAAGATAGGATAATAGGCACTATATTTGCCTTCCCATATAAAACAACTGACATGGATGGAACATGAGAAACAATTGTATTTGAACACCAGACATCATGCAAACAAATGGAGTTGCCTGTCATTGCCTTGTGGTACTGTATGGAAAGAGTTCCTTAATCATGGGACAAGGAAGGAGAACCAAAGTTGGAGACAGATGGACTCTCTGAGGTGAGGAGACATTGTTGAAAGACCAGGAAGATCAAGGTAGCTAGAATTCATAGGACAGAATACCAGAGAAGAGAGAGCTGTACAGATAGAGAACTCTAGAGATCTGTGAAGGATCACCTTGAATATTCACCTGAGTACAAATTAATATATCTATGTTAGGAAACTATGGCAGGTTAGGAAAAGTGTCACCTAAAAGAACGAGGGGTACATGCCTGGACTGACGTGGGTCAGGAAGTGTTCCTGATCTCATTAATGAGACTAGAAAACCACATGATTCATGAAGCACTGGTAGAATACTCAGAGAAATATTGCCTTGATAGTACAAAATAATTATTCCTAGATTAATCACAGTCTATGACTGCTTAACAAATCTTAGAAACAAGACCCCAAAAGATTTACTTGTTTCCAAGTAACTTAACTAAATTTCAGAGAAAAAGTTAAGAATGTATATAGGAAAACAAAAATATCCAGAATCAAAGAAGATAAAGCCCATGATGTATGACATCCAATCAAAAATTACTAGGCATGTTGAAAAGGGATGAAAATACAACCTATAGTAGGGAGAATTAATCGATCAAAACCAATGCAGAACTGACACAAATGTTAAAATTAGCAGAGAAGTGTACTAAAACAAGTATTATAACTTCATTCCTTACATTCAAAATATTAAGTAGAAACATAGCAGATAGTTTTAAAAACCCACATCAATCTCTTAGAAATAAAACCGTGTCTAAGATTATTATATATACTGGAAAGGAATAACAATAGATCAGAAAGTATCAATGACTGTAACAATATTGCACTGAAAACTTTCCAAAATTAAGTGCAGAAAAAGACCCAAATATACAGTTAAAGGAACATGGCTGAGTTTTGGAAGAGTCACAGAGACTTCATATATACCTACATAGAGTTCTTGGGGAAGGGGTTGAGAAAGAAAAATAAGGGGGTGAGGAAGAAATAATGGCCCCCAATTTTTCAAACTTGATGAAATACATAATCCCACAGAACAAAGAAGTTTAATGAACCCTAAATGCAAAAGACATGAAGAACATTATACCAACACAATGCTTTGCTCATACCAATGATAAAAAAATCATAAAAGCATCTGGAGGCAAAGTCCCATTACATACAAAGAATCAACAATAAATGCAGCATCAGATTTTTGTGTGTATTTATGTGTGTGTGTGTGTGTGTGTGTGAGAGAGAGAGAAACAATGCATTCAAGAAGACAGTAAAGCAATTTCTTTAAAGTACTTAAAAAAAAATGTCACTCCAGAATCCTAAATTCAGTGAAATTATCTTTTCATTGGAAGGCAAAATAAAGACTTCTTCAGTCATTAGTTCAAAGTATTCATCATCAGCACAGTCAACACTACAGAATAAGTTAAAGGAAGTCCTTGAGGGAAATAAAAAGATACCAGATAAAAATTTGAATCTCAACAAAGAAATAAAGAATATTAAAAAGAGCTACAACATGGGTAAATAAGTAAGGATTTTTCTCATTGTTTAAATCTGTAAATAATAATTACTTTTAAACAGTCTTGTGTGGGGATTTTTATAACCTAAATAAAAGTGAAATGTATGGCAATAATAGCATAAAAGATGGATGGGGAGAAATTGAAGTATACTACTGTGAGATTCATACCATATGTGAAAAGTACATTGTCACTTGTAGGTAGACTATAATAAGTTGATGATATATACTATAAACCCCAAAGTATTCTCTAAATAATATGTCAGAGATTTATAATTTAAAATCTAACAAAGGTGAAAGAACAGAATCCTAAAAATACTCAATTAATCTGAAAGAAGGCAGAAAAAGAGGAAAAAGAAATAGTCTTTTAAATAGATTTGATCCTAGCCTGATCAATAATCACACTAAATATAAATGGACCAAATAATCCCAAATAAAAGTCATAGATGACCAGATCAGATCAAAAGCAAGGACCAAAAGAAGAGCACATTCAACGTATAAACACAATGGATTTGAAGTGAATGAATGGGAAATTATGTACCATGCCAACACTAATCAAAAGATATCTGGAATGGGTAGATTACTAAAATCAATGGATTTTAGAGCAAGAAGTATTACCAGGTGTAAAAAATGTTAACTCATAATGATAAGTAAGTCCATTTATCAAGAGAACATAATACTAAATGCTTATGCATTCAATTACAGAACTTCAAAATATATGAAACAAAAACTAATGAAAGTCTATGAAGTAATAGAAAAAACCCACAACTATAAACAAAGACAAATACTTCTTTATCAGATAATTAATAGAATGAGAAAATCGAAAATCAACAAAGATATAAAATAGTGAAAAAACATGGTCTACTACCATCACAAAATTGATCTTACAGAATACTTCATCCAACAACAATAGAATATGCATTATTTTAAAATGCATATGAAATATCAAGATTGACCATACTTGATTCTTATAGCTTCAATAGATTTGAAAATATTCAAATCATATGAAATGTGTAATAATTAGGGGAAAATCTGAAAAAAGATGATAGACCTTAACACTGAAAACTACAAAACATCCCGAGAGAAATTAAAGAAAATCTAAGTAAATGGAGAGATATGACATATTTATTTGTTGGAAAATTCAATGATCTCCTTACAGAAATTTCAGTAGACATTTGGCAGAACTTAACAAACAAATGCTAAATTTCATTTAGAAATATAAGGGCCAGCAATAAACAAAACAACTTAGGAAAAAAAGGAAGTTGAAACAAACTGACCCTCCTTACATGAGATTTATTGTAAACCTTCAATAACCAGGACAGTATTGTACTGATACAGGATATACATGTATATAGGAACAGAATAGAACGTCTTAACATACATCCACACCTACATGGACAACTGATTACCAAAAAGATATGAAGGTAACTCAATGGAAAGAGGATTTTTTTTTTTTCTAAACAGGTGATTTTGGACCAATAAGATGGACATCTTATTGGATATGTAAAAATTGAATCCAGACACACACTTTCACTGTATACAACAATGATCTCAAAATGTAAAACCCCCAAATTTTAATTTTCTAGAAGAAAATATAGAAAAAATATAGAATAAACTGGGTTAGGCAAAGTTTTCTCAGATATGGTCTCCAAAACACAGTGTTAGGTGGGGCATCTGGGTGCCTCAGTCAGTTAGGTGTCTGATTTTGGCTCAGGTCATGATCCCAGGATCCTGGGATTGAGCCCCAAGTCAGGCTCCATGCTCAGCAGGGAGTCTGCTTCTCCCTCTTCTCTGCCCCTCCCCCTGCTCATGCTCTCTCTCCAGCTCTATCTCAAATAAATAAAATCTTCAAAAAAAAAAACTACACAATGTAAGAAAAGAAAATTGATATGTTAGATTTCATCAAAATAATAATAAAAATAATAATGATAATATAGTCTAATAAAGAAAGGCATTGTTAATGGAATAAGAAAGAAGAAGCCATAGACTAAAATATTTGAAAATTTTATGCACAATAAAGGACTTATATTCAGAATACATAAATAACTCTCTAAGTACAAAGGGAAAAAAAGGAAAAGAAAAGAAACAACCCAATAAAGAAATGGGCAAAAGACTGAGTGGATACTTTACCAAAAGGAGTACATGGATGACAAATAAAGGGAACACAAATCAAAACCACAATAAAATACCACAATCTCCATATTAAAATGGCTAAAATGAAAAATTGTGACCATATCATGTATTGGCAAGGCTATGGAGGAACTGAAACCTTCATGCACTACTGGAGAATGTGTAGAATGGTATAACCACTTTGGAAAAAAATTGACAAAGTTAAGCAAAAATCTATCATATGAGCTAGTCATTTCATTATTAAGTATTTAATAAAATGAAAGCATGTGTTCATACAAAGACTTGTACATAGGTTTCAGAGGTTTTATTTTTATTACTTTCAAACTGGAAGTATCCAGATGGCCATCAACAGGGAAATGCACAAACTGTGATCTATTTATTCAATGGATTATTACTCAGCAACAAAAGGAATGGACTTTTGAAAAATGATACAACATGGAAGAGTCTCAAATTACATTGAACTAAAGAAGAGAGACAAAATGAGTGCATACTGTGATTGCATTTATATATAATTATAGAGAATTAAAGGTATTCTATGTGATGGAAAGCAGATAAAGGATTTCCTGCAGGTGGAGATGGATGTAGTGGTGGAGAAGAGTCAACAGGAGGGATTCCAAAGGGCATGAGGAAATTTTGGACTAATGTATGTATGCATTTTCTTGATTTGGTGATGACTTCATGGGTGTATATGTACATGCATTAAAACTTACCAAATTAGACATCCTAATAGGTGTAGTTTAATGTATAAAAGCTATACCTCAATAAAGCTGTTTAAACAACAGCAATGAGAGAGAGATAATGATGGAAAAAGAGAGAGAGGGAGAGAGAGAGAGAGACAGGGCTAGTGAGATTGGGACAGAGACAGATAGACACAGAGGCAGAGCAAGAGAGAGACCACATACAAAATTTAGTTTTGCTTAGGTTGAAGCCAATGATGAGACTTTTCATACATTAAGAGACATTGTCTCTGTTCCATGCGAATATGTTTATACGCTATTTCCATGGCTTTCTAGTAATACAGAATTTCTCGAGAAATTTCCATAAATATGTAGAATCAAGTTTTCTAAACAATCAAAGTGAGGAGTCATTTCAAACACATTTATTGAAAGGTTGAATTAATAATGCCACTCTTTTTTCCAACCCTTGAATTCTATAAGGCTGTGGTTAAAATTTCAGACATGCTGTTTGAACATAAAATCAGTAAGTGTCCATTCCAGGAGACATACTAACATCCATTCCTGATCGTTTTTGTTAGTGGTGAAGCTCCTACACACAGGCTCTGTGTCCTTAATTCTCGAACATTCTTCCTAGTTCCCAGGGGCTTTTTATTTTTTTTTACATGCTTTTCACTACTGTTCTCTTACCCCATTGACTTATACTCAGATCTTCACTTTATTTTTACCTTTCTGTCTTTGCCTTGATTCTGACAATCATCACTTCTTAAACTTAACTTCTTAAACTTCCATATTGCTTGTGACATTTTATCTTAAAATTTCTATCTTGAAGAATTTGGTTGTCTTAGCTACCCCTGGTAGTTCTAGGTGTGCAAGAGTGTGGAAATCAGGGTCACAACAAAACAGAACTCATCCCTGAAGTGCAAATCAAAAGATGTCGAAGAAGGGACTAGTTTTTAATGAAGGAATAAAACATAAAAGAATGTTCTGGAAAACCAGAACCATGGACTTGGGACTGCCCTTAAGGAACTGACTGAAAGCAGACAAAATACTCTGATCTTTCTTCTCTCCCTTTCCAACCTCCTCTACATACTTACCATTGCCAGTTTTCAAGAGAATGTGAGTAAGCTGCCTACGGATGTCAGCCTACTCCAGGTACCAGCATGGCAGAGAAAGGCAAAGAAATGGATCTGGAGAAAAAAATAACAAAGCACATAGAATGATACTGAAATTTTTATTTCAGTTCATATATATATCCCTTATTCCTATGAAATAACTGCTATGTCATGAGCTACTTAGTTCCAAAGGCAGAATTTTGAGAGGGCTTTGGAGAAGAGACATTTACTTCATCTAATATTTATTGAACATATCTATTAAAGCAGAGTTGTGGGTGTTGTGAGAACAAAGGAATGAATTTGATACGTGTTCTTGTCTGCAGAGCTCACATGTTGGTAGTGGAAGACATATTCAGTCCTCTATACAATGCAAACCCGTAGTAAGGACTTTAATAGAAGTATAAATAATGTGCCACCAGAGAACAGGGTGAGCGGAGGCCATTGGCATCATCAGTCCTGTTCCTTAGCTCCTTCCCTGAGTCATCTCAGCTCTCTGCAGCTGGGACCATTGATGTCCCAGCTGGTGGGCCCAGACCTTCTCAGTTCATGAGTCAAACCTAAAAGAAGAAAGGATTTGTACATAATATCTGCCTCATTTCTTTCCGGTTGGACTGAGACTTATCATGAATTTGTTGGCTCACTGAAAAAAAAAAAAAGAAACAAACATAGATTTTAAGATGTTGAACTTCCTATGAGGCCAAAGACCTTGTATGTTTGAGAATCAGATCAGCTTTGAGTAGCAGAGAGCTGTCAAAGCCATTCATCCCTTCCCTTCATCTTCCTATATGTGCATTTACTTGCTGACTCTTTTCAGAATGCCCATGCTATGCCAGAGACTGCACTGGAAACCTGGGGCTTCAGTGATGATAAAGACCCATCAGGACTGTCTTTGTCCTCGTGAAGGTAACATTTTTGTGGCAAAGGCAGGTTTAAGTAAATAAACAATGAAATGCATGAAAATATGAGGGTATTTTAGGTGGTGATGGGTTTTTGAAGGAAAACAGCAAGACCTTGGAAGGCAGTAGATCAGGGCTGATATCTCAGAGAAAATATGGGTGACACAAAGAACTAAAGGGAGGAGCGTCAAGGAAGAAGCAGCAGCAATGAAATTCCCTTGAAGTGAAATCAACTTTGAGGGGCATCTGGGTGGCTCAGTGCATTAAAGCCTCTGCCTTTGGCTCAGGTCATGATTCCAGGGTCCTGAGATTGAGCCCCTCATTGGGCTCTCTGCTCGGCAGGGAGCCCTCTTCCTCCTCTCTCTCTGCCTGCCTCTCTGTCTACTTGTGATTTCTGTCTGTCAAATAAATAAATAAATAAATCTTAAAAACAAAACAAACAAAAAAAGAAATCAACTTCGATTTGCTTTGGGGCACAGAAAGGAGACTGTTCTAGCCAAAATGTAGTGAGAGCAGGAAGAAACATGATCTGGAAAGATAGAAGAGAACTAAATCTTTTAAGACCTTCTACCAGAGGAGAGGTTTCAGACTGTAATCTTAAGTAACCTAAGCAGGAGAGTGACATAATTTGATCTCCTATTTGCTGGGTGTGAATGAAGTATGGGTATAAAAGGTAGACTGAATACGAGGCAGACCCCGTTATTGAGATGAAGTAATTCTGGCTACGTCAAGTGTGAAAAAAAAAGTAGACAGTTACACTTTGGTTGTAGAACCAATGGGATTTGCGCAAGTAGAGCCAGGGGTGATGTGAGGGAAAGAGAACAATTGAGGGCTCCTGGAATCTTCATTGTCCCTGACGAATTACCATCTGGCTTTGATTAAATGTGTTCAGTGCCTGGGTTCTCACCGCTTGGGAGGCAATCTCTGTAGCCCATGGTAAGGCAGCTCTGCTCATCATATTGTCCTCTGTACGAGGTCTTGAAATTTAAATACACAATTAATATAAACTCAATGGCTTTTTTATGTTTACTTATTTATTTCTGTAAACTGTTACTGTTACTTAATTTTCTTTTTTTCTGCAGGTGCCTCAAAGACTGCACACAAAGCTCTCTAGAACCGCTTGAAGCCACATGGCAGTGGGTGAGACCACCCCTACTCTTGCCCTCCTCCCAGTGTGTTCCAAGTGAGGCGAGTTTGATGTTTTCACCATGGCGGTCTCCTTTGACCCTGTCTGTGAGTCCTTGTAGACAATTACTTCCTCTGTATGGGGGAAGAGGTGATTGAAGAAATTTCTCTTTTATTTGCAACAGTGAAACTCCATAAGTCACTGAGGGACCACTTCTGTATTATGTGAAGAGGTGATGCGTAAAGGAAAGTACTGAGTGTCATATAAAAATACCAATAAAATAATATTTTTCGAAGTTATTATAAAATTTGATATGTGTTTGTCTTGTGCACTGGAAAAAACATTCTATATTTTACCCGATGATTGGGAGAATATGTAATTTTATGATTGTCCTAGTAAAGTAGATGGTAGCGAAGCGATAATGCAAGCAGTAATGAGAACTTACGTTTATGTTGTGCTTCATCATACACACTTGTAAGGAAGTATGTGTTAAGTCTAAAGCATATGGTAATGCATAGTCAAGACACGTGCTCAAATTCATGGGAAATCCTCACCCCAGTGTGATGGTATTAGGAGGCGACAGCTTTTGGGAGGTGATTAAGTCGTGAAGGTGGATTCCTTATGAATGGGAAGAGTGACTTCATAAGAGAGGACCCCAGGGAGCTCCCTTGCCTCTTCTGCCTTATGAAGACTCTGCAAGAAGAAAGCTTTCTCTGAACCCAGAAGTGGGTTCTCACCCAACACCAAATCTGCCCACACCTGGATTTTGGACTTCCCACCCTCCAGACAGCAAGAAATAAAATTTTTGTCCCTCTGAAGTCACTCAGTGTACGGTATTCTGTTGCAGCAGCCCAACAGTTTAAGAATGTGCATGTAATGCTTAGCGAAATAAGTCAATCGGAGAAAGACAACTATCATATGATCTCCCTGATATGAGGGAGAGGAGATGCAACATGGGGGGTTAAGGGGGTAGGAGAAGAATAAATGAAACAAGATGGGATTGGGAGGGAGACAAACCATAAGTGACTCTTAATCTCACAAAACAAACTGAGGGTTGATGGGGGGAGGGGGGTTGGGAGGGGGGGTGGGGTTATGGATATTGGGGAGGGTATGTGCTATGGTGAGTGCTGTGAAGTATGTAAACCTGGCTATTCGCAGACCTGTACCCCTGGGGATAAAAATATATGTTTATAAAAAAAAATTTAAAAAAAATTAAAAAAAAAAAAAAAGAATGTGCATGTAAGAGAAATCACCAGGCAGAGAGTTTCTTCACCGAGATGAGCCAGCTTCGCCCAGTGTAAAGTGGAGGGGACCAAGCTGAACAATGGACATGATGTTTCTTTGCTGTCTGCCATCCGTTTATTAACAGCCGGCCAGCTTGCTTTGTATAAACCACTTTAGAAGGGAATGGGGAATAAGTGATGCAAACTCAAGCAGGGTCTTATTTAATGTGCTTTATGAAACCAGAGTATTATTCATAGACATTTCATGGATGGGCATACATCTGGGGAGAAGGAATAAAACAGCTCAAATGAGCAGCTTGAGTAAATTGAAATACCCTGGACAGGCCAGTGGAGTCCCAGATGAGCAAAGGTGAACAACAGATTGGCTCATGCTGTTCTGCTTCTTGGACTCAGGTAGGAATAAGGAGCGGTTGCAGAGAGCAAGTGCAGACGTTGCCTATAAAAAGCATGTTATTTTAACAGGGGCTGAGATTATAATGTAGACTGTGGTTATAGAAGATAAAAGAGTAGTGGGTTGAGAGAAACCATTGATCTTGCGGTTTTGGCTCATTTAAATGGCCCTTTCAAATCAGCGTGGTCACCTGGTCTGTTGTGGGCAGGCATAAGTTTGCTCACTTATCATGGCTTTGTCAAGAACGGGCAGATTAGTTAGTTACAAAGAAACCTGACTTGATTTTCTGGTGCCTAAAACTCCCCCTGGGCTTAGCTCCTCTTAGCACATGGAGTCCATGGGTGCTTTTCCTGACTCTCCTCAAATTTTCTTGATACTGTACATAAATAGAAAGCAGAATCTAATAAGGCTCTCTATTGGATAGTTGGTCTAATATCGAACCATTGCTTCTTCGAAACAACCTCCCATCCAGCTTCATCATTTTTGTTGGCCAATGGCCAATTTGGTTTTTATCTTAATGAAATTGGAGCCATGTTGGTTGTTCTCTCTCAGCTGTGCTTGGAGGAGCTTTGTTCACCTTGTGTCTCTTGTTTCTTCTTTCTACTTTGCTCATGCTGACGGCTTCTGCCCATTCAGAAATATCAGGGAAAAATCTCCTTTCCAACTAAACACAGTCAAGGGCACTTCTCAAATAGCCATTCTTGAAAATGGCAGGCAGGTCTTATTCCATGTGATTTTGGCAATCTAGAGGAGAGCACCTATTCCCTGACAATTTCTACTTCTGAGAAGTCTTTTGTTTCTTCATTAAGAGGAAGTGAACAATGCAAGTATTAAAAGAGTTCTTGTCTCTTGAGATATATATTCTGAAATAGTTTCAGATGAAATACTCTAATTTCTAGTATTTATTTCAAAATAATCCTGAGGTAGGGGGAGGTGGTGGTTGGAAGTATAACTGAAAGATGGCCAGCCATATATTAATACGTGATGGATGTGGGTGCTGGATTAATAACGTTCATTGTTCTAGTGTCTTGGTAGATATTTAAAGTATATGATAATAAATTTTTCTTATATGCAAGTATTCTGGTGAAGTTGGAATCATGGCTAAATATTGACTCAAAATTACACCAAGGCAGATTTGACACAGTAGCTGCACAGTGATACTGCTTGGACTCCTAACCCATCATGGACATCACTAATGCATGAACTAATCACAGCATACACCCTCACAGCCTGTGCAGTCCTGTGTTGAGGAGGATTCTGAGGCAGTCGTCCGGCGGACACAAGTGAATTGATCATAGTTGACGAAGTGGGATGATAACCAAATGTCATCCCTATATTAAGATGTAAATAAATAAGAGTAGTTCCTGTAATTCCCCAAGAAGTAGGGGTAGTGGCACCAGGTGCCTAAGGAAGGTGGAAGAGAGAAATGAGAACATAAAGAAAAGTAAAAAATGCAGAGTAAAAGATTGAGATCACTAAAGAGAAATTGAAGGCAGTATCCTTGAAATGTCTCCTAGGATTGATATCAGAAAAGGGTTTTTGGGTTTTAGGACACACTGATCCCTCACTGTGGCTGAAGGGCTGGAAGTCAGTGAGTGGTTAATGCTTCAGGATGGACATTGTAGACTTTTTGTTTCTTTTTATGCTTGATTTTTAGTTTCCCAACTAGGATATTTTGATGAACTGCTTGTTGAAAAAAGTCACATTCTAATATTTGCCATTTGCAGAAAAGATATGCGTAGGGAAAAGGAAATAAATCCTTATTGGGCCCTGCTATATGTCTAGCACAGATCCTGGCATTGTTTATACAATGTACCATCTCATTAAAATGTAGAGCATTTTGAAATCACTAAGTGCCCTCTGTGTGTGTGGGCTGTATCTTCATAAATGGCTTTTGACTCCAGCTGATGTAGTTTAAATATATACTGTCAAGGGGGAAGAAGTAGATGTAGGCTATATACTTTTCTCCATGTTTCCTATATAAGCCTAACTGCCTCATAACAACATTTAAGGAAACAATAATCTGCCTCCAGAAACCTTGAAGAATAATATAAATCTTTACTCTAGATCTCTGTAAAAGTGTCATGCGGGCCATCCCACAGCGCAGAAAACAGAAATATTCCCTTATATTTCTCTTTAAACATAAAGTCTTCCTCCAAAATCTTTCTCTCCCTAGTTTCCTCTCTCCTTCCTCCACCCTCACGGTCTCGTTGACACTGTATCTTCCTGTTCACTTTTCTGACCACACCTTCAAAGGCAGTGAGTTGACACATGGCTTCCCCTACTGAGAACACCCCTTTGGGGAATGTGGTCTGATCTTCACTATGACAGCTTTTATCCTAAGAATCAACCGTACTGTAATTCTAATGGGTACAATTCCACAACTTTTTACAAATATAACTTTCTCTTTTATTCCAGGAGTGCTGCCATCATTCCTGTTCCCCAAGGACATCAAGAATTAGTGAGTTCCTGGTTACTTCCTTCTGGAGAGCTAGGATAGTAAAGAGGGCTATGGGAAGGCTAAAAGAGCCTGTCAGACCATGGTTTCAGGATCAGGTTATGCGAGTGGATGGAGCTGGCCTCTATCTGCTGCCCAAACTCTGGACAGGGGTAGGGGTGGACCCATACTTTGGGATGAGCATCAAAGGGAAAGTGGTATCCATTTCAAGAAGGCAGGGCAGTTTAGAAAGCCAGAGACAAGTTAAAACACCAGGTTTAAGAGTATGGGTGAGGAGTTATGATACTTCCCCAAAATGGCAAAGCCACGGAAAACACTTAAGGTAATAACACATGTTTTGGGGGAAACATCTAGAAGAATCCTTGAGACAATGCTTATGTGTGTTTAGGGGTGTGTGTGTTTTCGTGCATGTGTATGTGTGTTCTAGTGCTACAGCATTAATCTAGGACTTAGGACACACCTTTGTCATGTTTCGGACCTAAGGTCTTGGACCTGCATTTCCCCCATCTTAATCTGTTAGGCTGTTTCTGGATTGAGATTGGCTCCTTTTGGCATTGATACATGTATATTCCTGGTCCCCTACCAAATCACCGAGAATTACTTACTGTACCCAAGAAAGAGGATACTTTCAGGCTTAAGGTTAGTTGGGAAATTTTTATCCAATATTTTATTGAATATTTTGTGGGTCACATGAGCAAACAATTGTATTAATATTTTAAGATCTTAAAATATGATTAGGAAGACCTTGTTGCAGCTATTTTTATATGTGGAGGTGATTGAGTCGTGATACTCCTGTTTTCATATGAATGTACCTTTCAGAAATAACACAAGATTTCTTGTCTTCTTAGCTATTCTCTGTTTACCATTTGGTTTTCTCAGGGTGTCAAGAATTAAAATTCTATCATTGAGGTGTTCAGAAGCCTGGCTCAGAACTCTGTTATATATAATATCACTTAAAATAAATACAAAGTCTTTTAACAATGGCAAGTACTGTGTATGCCAAGATTAATAATAGTACTATTTATACTATAAAATCTTATGTTGCTGGCTGGGTATTCTGGAAGCAAGCACAAGATAGAGTTTAGCGTGTTTATTAGGGATCAATATTTGAAAGGAAGGGGGATGAAGCAGGGTTGGGCAGGACTCTGGCCCAACCAAGCCTCAACCACTCTGGCAATGACTTGTGGGGTGAACATTGCTCAACAGGGTTGTGCTGATAAATATTTAATAATGTGTCTCCGGAGGAAAAAAAATAGTCCTGATTTGTAGTGTTTGCCAATTTATGTTATGTGAATTCCCCTAGTAGGGCTGAGTTCGAGCTACTCAACTTGACGCCACTAAGTGGGGAGGGAGGAAGAAATGCACCCGACTCCAGCACACCATTAGCCACATCAGACCCAAATGGCTGGAATGTATACCATTGCTTTGGTCCATTACTAGATGTAGGTTGCTCTGTGGAAGTCATGACCTTGAAGCCCGTGTCTCAATTGAGGCAGAACTGGGAGGAGCTTAGATCACATTCCTTCCGGGGTTGTGGGGTATTGGGTCCTTTTTAGTGAGTAATTTGGATTATTCGTCTCTCTGTCTGTGACATTCCATTCCATATACCACTCAGATACACTTTTCTCTGGGGTAGCACTTTGGTTTATAATTCAGTAGGGTTCAGGTTGTGTTCCCCCCAAAACATGGCATTTTGAGGACCAGGACAAAAATGCAGAATTTCAGGGATATGAAACACAGAGTCCTTAAATCACTAGATGCGACAGGGAGACCACTGATGCCTCAATTTCTTGGTTCCTGGAACTATATATTCTTCCCATTGAGGACACAGAATATACTGTGTCCTGGTTGATGGCACTATATCCTTGAGAGCAAGGATTGGCAAACTTTTTCTGTAAAGAGCCAGATAGTAATTATTTTAGAATTTGTGGACCATATGGTTTCAGTGACAACAACTCAAGTCTGCCCTTGTCGTGCGAAAGCAGCCATAGACAATATGTGAGCGAATAAGGATGGCTGCATTCCAATAAAACTTTTATTTACAAAAACAGGTGGCAGGCTGGATTTGCCAACCCTTGCTCAAAATTATAGCCTCTCTGCTGGAGCTGGAGCTACAACTGTGCCTCAGTAGGCCATTCCAGCATTCTAAGAGACCAGCTGCTTCCGGCAGTACGGTGTGTAATATGGCCATCAGATCCCACGTTCTTGTACCCGCATGGAGTACACTGTGGACTGGGTTCCATGCTTGGACACTCTGTGAGAGAGGGGTGCAGACTGAGACTCTGAGAACAGAAAGAGCAAACTGATATGGGAGAGAAGACTCCCTGTCACAAGGAACTGTTGGCCCTTTCAGTATATAGGGGACCCAATGCAGTCTACTTGTCATCACGTGGCCAGATGGTACCTTGGAGAAATTGTGCCCTCCTGGGGGCTGAGTGTGGGTCTCTGTCACTGTGCTGTCTTGGCAGCCACAGGAGCTGGGTCAGCCTTTCTGAGCAGGAATTTGTGCGGTTGAGCTCATGCATTGCCTTCACCTCTGTCCCTGTATTCGTGCTGCTCATGTGCCCGTCATGTTCAGTCACCTGGTGAACTCAGTTATGTGCTGCTTCTGTGGTATATGTTCTCTGATAGAGGCTGACAAATGTTTGAAAGATAACATTTTATACCTACTCCATATTTTCTTACATATGTCCACCCAAGATTTCTTTGCCCTCGAAATGCCAGTCTCTTTCTTTCCCAGCCCCTTTCCATCTGGTCAGTCATTCACCACTGCCCGTGAATCCTTACAGATTTGAACGTAGGGTAACTCTCTTTCAGCACAAAGTGCGTGAACAGGTGCACTGTTCCAATATTCCCTTGCTAAGAGGATTTTCTTTTGCCAGCCCAAGGGAGGCTTCCGGGTGCTAATAGTCCATTTCCAGGTTTCACCCAGTCACTAGCCATGTCCTTTTATAAACCAAGCCTGGACTTTTTCCTCCTCCTTCAGGAATCCCCACAGAACTGAAGATGGAAGCTGAGGAAAGTGGGCTGGTACAACCATGGTGATTGCCTGTGGGAGTCCAGGCTGTCTGCTTATGCAGCTTGCTCTCGTCCCTGGGCCTACTCACTCCCAGTCTTGGAGGTGCCCTTTCCATCCCACAGTTGATTGGTGCTGCATCCACTGATGTCATGGCCTGCTAAGTCTAACAGGATCCAACTCATGAAGAAAAGTCCCAGCCACAGTCACCTGGTGTCTCATGGTCAGATTTCTGCTCAACCAGGGCTATATATATATATATATATATGATTCTTTTCAACAGATGGCTAAATCCAGCATTCCAGGATGCTGCAATGCAATTCTCCTGCAAACCGCACTTGACATCTTTTCCTATGACAGATACTTCTGGAACCAAGACAGTTAATACCACAACCTGGACCTTCTGAAGAGCTGCCTTCTAGTCCAGACCTCACTCAAAACTGACAGCCTTTTTCATCTCTCTGTATGTGGGTCAAAGCTATGTTCTGAAGTGTGGAACGTGCTGCTCTAGGACCTGAAATAATTGTACTTCATTCCTCGTAGTACGAAGTGCAAAATGCAGTAATCTGTCATTACTTTGAAAAGGATGTCCTAGTACACTCTGCCCACTGGACCACCACATATTTTATAGATATATTTGGTCCCTGAGTCTTCCTCTGGAAGAGTGTGTGCTTGCCTTCCTGAGGTCTCTACTGTTCTCGCCAGCCTTTGCTTTTCCAGCACTGTCGACATAATTGTCAATGTGGATCAATGTGTTTGTCTGTGAAATATCCACATTTCAGGTGTTTTTAAGTTATATTAGCATAGAAGGAGGGAGAGTTAATATAGCTGGAGGAAAATTCTAAATGTGTAGTGTTGTATATTCCATGGAAATACAAACATTTAAACCTCCTTTTCTATTTAGAAAAGGGAAGGATATATTAACTAATTAATTGTCACATAAAATGTGACATATTTATAATATGACAATTTTATAATAAACTGCTCTAGAAGACTGAGAGATCTATGAAGTATGATGAATATCAAGACTCAAGAAACACTGGCCAGATCCCCCCTTTCATGCAGGTGGCCTCTGCTTCCAATGAACTATGTCATTGAGCCAACAGACACTCATGGATGCCTGGGGACTAGAGGCTCAGGGTGCTAGATCCAGAATGCCAGGACAGATAATGCTAGAAAGAAGAACTTATTGACCTGACATACAGGATTTAGCATCCTGCCAAGGACCTAAGGAAATAGTGTATACTTGCTATCCATATAGTTCCTAGAGATATTGGAAAAGGTATGACCCACAGTGAACCAACTTGAAATGCCACAGTTAGCACTGCAGACATGGGGAAGGGAGTAAAAAGTTTGGGAAAGTTAGTATGCTGGGACATAGATACTCTATAAATAGCTAGAAGAAATACCAAATGATTATATTTCTATGGGGAGCCCCAGGGAACAGACCACCTTTATTTTTTTTTAAGATTTTATTTATTTTATTGACAGACAGACAGACAGACAAGTAGGCAGAGAATCAGGCAGAGAGAGAGGAGGAAGCAGGCTCCCCGCTGAGCAGAGAGCCCGATGCGGGGCTTGATCCTAGAACCCCGGGATCATGACCTGAGCTGAAGGCAGAGGCTTTAACCCACTGAGCCACCCAGGCACCCCAGACAGACCACCTTTCAAAGTGGTCAGGAATGCATGGTGAGAACAGCTCCGGAACCACTGAAAGGTCCAGGATTGGCCTTTTGTCTATAGGTCCACCTCTTTCAGGTTGTCTGGTCTTTGGTGTCTAAAAGCTTTTCTGAGCTTTGACTTCCTTGTCTATAAAATTGACCTAATACCTACCTCATAGAACTTCTGCGAAGATTATTTGAAATGCTGTTTGTAACATTCTCAGTGTGGTACTTAGCACATAATAATAGCAGTTACTTTGAAGTGCTAAGACAAAGATCTTTTAAGATGCTTTGGGAGTATATGGAAGGGATACCATGGGGAACCTACATGTTAACCTGCCCAGAATGAGTTTCCTGTCCCTAGTCAATGACATGTAATTGCTGCTTACATCATCCCCTGATCTTATGTCCAGGCATATGGTCATTCAGAGCACACTCTACTCCCTAAAGGACCCTGGATGAACACTTGATCCACCCCAAGCAAATAGTTTCCCTTGGGATCCATAATAGAATTAATGAGGAAAAAGAAGGTTCATGTCAACAGATTCTTAACTCCTAATGACAACCTGGTCATCTTCATCAACACTTTGAAAGAGTCTCCCTTTCTGCCTGAGAATGAAGCAACACAGTGGGGATCAGAGTCCAGAGATTGGTGGGGAGTGGAGCTGGGGAAGTGGTGGGGAGATAGATTCCTGAGACATCTGTTGAATTCTTGGATGTAGCTTCATGTATCCAGATTCTCCTCTGGAATGTCATGGTTAGTGAATCAATATCTACCCCAAAACCCTTCTTGAGAGCTAGTTCTAGTTGGCTTTCTGTTGCTTGTAGCTGAACAATTCCTGACCTATAAAGCTAGGTAATCTGGTCTTTGGTATTCAGAGAAGGCTTCTCAGGGAAAGTAAAATCTGCCCAAACACTTGAAAAACAAGTAGAAATTGACGTGACCAAGTGAGTGAGGAGGAAGGATCAGTCAAAATGGTGCAAGTGAGTTCTCTCTTAGCCTACTCACCTTCCTATGATAGATTAAGTTACAAATGCTTGGTGATCAGAGCATGTTGCAGATTATAAGTAAGAAGGAGAAGAGGGCAATGAAAATTTCAGACCTACCTTCATGTGAGCAGGGTTGGCCGGATAGTGGGGGTGTCCACCTAATTGTGAGGTGTTGCTGGAGAAAGTGTAGAGCACAAAAGGCCCAAGTACAAAAGAGCATCAGGTGTGCCAAAACAAGAGTGGAGGTGGAGTCCACAACCACTTTATGGCAATAATCATCATTTTAGCTGTGGTGTATTGAGTCCTGGCTGCATTCCAAGTACTGTGTTAGGTGCTTCTGTCTCATTATTTAATCTTATCCTAATGACAACTCAGAAAGTTTGGTGTCATAATCATGTACATCATTGTTTATTTTTTCTCTCTGTTGGATCATTTATACAAATGTGATGGTATTCTTCTTATTTTTAAAACTAGGGGAAAACCCCACTTTATCTTCAATTGACCCTCCAAGTATTATCCAATTCATTTGATCCTCTTTCTTAATCCTCTTCCCATTTGAAGACTTGGTGATAATTCAGTGACTCCTAGTCTTCTCCTCTGATTCTCTTTTTTAAAATTGAGATTTAGGAGCATCTGGGTGGCTCAGTCAGTTTAAGTGTTCCACTCTTGGTTTCAGCTCAGGTCATGATCTCAAAGTCATGAAATCAAGCCCCGAATCAGGCTGCATGCTCAGCGGGGAGTCTTCTTGAGATTCTCTCTCTCCCTCTGCCCCCTCCCCACCCCGGCTCTCTCTCTCTCTCTCTCATATAAATTAATCTTTAAAAAAGTAAAATTGAGATTTAATGAACATTCAACAAAAGGCACAGCTCTCAACGGTATAGTTCAGTGAGTTGTGACAAGGACTTACACAAATACAACTGGTGCCCACAGCAAGATACAGAGCATAAGCGCCACCCCAGAAAATCTCCTCCTGCACTTTTCTCATCAATGAGCTTCCTCTCCACATGAATTTCTATGTCTGTATAGTTTGCTTTTGGACTTTATGTCCTCATGAAATCATGCAGGGATAATTTGTTTTTCAGTCTGATTTCTTTTGTTCAACATTATGTTTTTAGGATTTATTCATTTTGTTAAGTGTTGAGGAGTTAACATTATAGGACAGCACTGTAATTTGAACATCCATTCTCCTGTTGATGGATATTTTAGTTTTTCCCCCAGGACTTGGCTCTTGGTTCTTACAAAGAGGCTGCTCCAAGGATTTTTGTACAGGTTTTTGAGTGGATATATGTTTCCATTAATTTGGACAGATATCATGGAGTATATGTGTTGGGTGGTATGGTTAGCACACATTTTGCTTTGAAGAAACTGCCAAACACTTCTTCAGCATACTTCTAACATTTCACATTTCAACGAGGACTGTTTGAGAGTTCCATTTGCCCCGCATCCTCACCAATGTTTATTGTGAGTAGTCTCTTTGATTTTTAGCTATTCCACTGAGTGTGAAATGGTCTTTCCTGGTAGTTTTGGGTTACATTTCTTCTGAGGACTTCTCATTCTCTTTTAAATCCACTTAGAGCAGGCATTTGCCCTGATCAGGTCCCTCTAAAGTAGCCTCTGCCAAGGTTTCCAAAGATCTTCCTGTTGGCAACCGGCATGGAAACCCTTAGTTCTCTTATTATTTGACATGGCTCATCACTCCAGCTTCTCTGATGGTTTCCAGCATGCACTCACCTTCCCTATTGAGCATGCCTTCTCATTATCCTTTGCTGGTTCCTCATTATCTTCTGACTTCTAACATTGGATGATACCTCATCCTTATTCCTTGTCCCTCTTCTCTTTTGTTGGTGATCTCAGCCAGTTTTGTGACTTTGCATCTGAACCCTGTACCTCTAGACCTCTCCTCTCTAAGCCACAGACTTGGTCATGTGATGGCTTGCTGGACATGCCCATTAGGGTGTCTATTAGGCATTATCACCATGCATGTTTCAAAAATGAACTCCTGTAATAAATCTGCTCCTTTGTAGTTTTCCCTGTCAAAAGTAGTGGCACTCCAGCCTTCCAATTGCCCAGACCCTAAACCCTGGGATCATCCTTGGCTCTCTTCTTTCTTTTACACCCAACATCAAATTCACTAACAAATGTATCCAGAGTCAACCGCTTCACACCAGGGGCACTGCTACCATTTCTGCCCAAGCTGCCAAGATCTCTAACTTGAATTATTACCATCATTTCCTAACTAGTTTCTCAGCTTCCACCCTTGTCCTTGCTTAGTTCCTTCTAAAACAGCAGCCAGTGTGATCCTCTGGAAAGGTGATTCAGGTCACGTCATTCTTCTATGCAAAGTCCTTTTTTTCACTGAATAATCATCACCTAGCATGTGCCTACTAGGAGGGTTCTGGCATAAAAAAAATTGAACAGGTCTCTAGCCTTCTTGGACTTTGTGGTTTATTAGAAAATATGGAGATTAGTTACATGGTTATTTCATAGTAATTCTAATAACTGTCACAAAGGGTAACTACATGGGGCAATAAGAATGTGCAATAGGGGTTCAGGGAAGACTTCTGGGAAAAATGATATCTAACTTAAAATCTGAAAGATAGGTAGCCCCATGCTGGTGCTATGAGTATATAAAATATCACATCATTAGAAGGTGGTAGAAAGAATATTCAAAATGAGGTTAATATGTCTCCAAACCTTGAACTTCTAAACATCATGTAATATTGTCCTTGATGTTAAATATGGTGACCATGATTTACCAAGATCCTAAGTCTCATAGGTAATGGCACCCGAACACAAATACAGGATCAAGTGTTCTTTTTTCTTTTTTAAACTTGGTGTCCATCCATCATTTTATGGCAAGACTTACATTTTGAAGTGGATAAGAAGAAAATTAATTCATGAACTCTGTTCAGAAAAATCAAGCTAAAAATGTATGTTATGTGGATTAATTATAATCACAAGCACTTTTATATAAAATTTATTATATATTAAGTACCATGCTGAACACACTACATAAATTGTTTTATTTAAATTTCACACAGCATTACCAAATAGTGCCTATTATTCCCATTCTGCTGACAATGACATCAAAGCATGGGAGATAAAAAGCTTCACCTAAGGTCACGTGGTTAGGAACCAGCAGCAGTGGGTTTTGAACCCGGAACTCTGGCTTTTGAGTCTATGGTCTTAACAACTGTTATCACTGTGAATATGCCTGTGTTTTTATTCTGAGTGTGCTCTGGCCACAGCAGCTCCTCGTCATGCTCAGAGCAAGCAAGAGTTGCAGGAAAGAGAGGGTTATTGATTTTTGTCTTCCAGTTGTTATTTATTCATCCCTTGCCCTCGTCAGCACCCGGGGCTGTTGGAAACCAGCGCACTTTGGTAACAATTTCAACACCTGCTAAGTAAATGGCAGACAGGTTGTGGGATTGCAGAAGCGGAGGTGTGTTAGGCGACCTCACGTGTGGCTGTGTGAGTGACGGGCGGCTTGCCAGGGCTCCACACACCCCCTTTCGGGCTGGCCACTGTAGCGTCATAAGCACCGCCTTACTGAGACCTTTCTGGGCTGTCTTTAACGATTCCTCAGAGACGTTCTATTTTTAGATTCCTCTTTCTGCAGTAAGAACAAACACGCATGTTTAAAAACAAAAGGATAAACATAACCAACAATAAGAAGAAACTGGCGCCTCCCAACTTCTGTGGACTTTTCGCTTGCAAACAGCTCATTGAAACATTCCTTCAGTCTGTGCTGCTCGGTTCTGACAGTGGCTCTGCCCCTTGTCATAAAATCAATGGTTTTTTTTTATCCCTTCCCTTCTTTCACTGCCTCGCCTCTGACTGCCGGGCCTTCCTTCCCCATTCGGAGTCTTCCTCAGATCACCGGGGTTAAGTGATCCTTTCATACCGCCTGGCCAGACTGTCACAAGGCATCGAGTGGCTTTGGAAAATGAGCCATGTTAAATGGGCTTGATGGGGTTACAACCACCATTACTGCCATCACCACTGTGATAAAATGGAGCAATAATGACGGGGGAAGGTACTTATCACTGTCTTTTTGAGATCACTTAAGATAGTTTGGGGCTGAAGCTTTTTGCCAAAGATAAATGGAACACGTACGAGATAAATGTTGCTACTGCGGCATCTTTTGTGTATGAACTCGCGTGAGCCTGGGTTGTTTACCTGGGCCACAGCTCGAAAGGGGCCAATAAAGACGAGCTGGTGAGCTTCTGGTTGGCCCAAGGTCACGGAGCACCTGTTAGCACTGAGGGTCAGAATGCATTGCTTAAAGAGAGTCAGGATTTGAGAGAATGGATTAGAATCGAATAATTATCGTTGTTTTTTGACTGGATGGGCCGTGCTCTCCACCCTCCCTAAGCACAGGAGACCACAGGATGGGTCAAACTCTGTGCTTCAAAATCTAACAGTCCCCATGGTTGAGTTGGAAAGGCCCAGAACCAGTTACTAGGAGCTCTGGGCCCCAGTCCCGTCGGTCACTAACTTGCTGTGTGAGCTAGGATGAGAAACGCGACTTTCCTGTGTCTCCATTCCCCAGAGAGATCAGCTCACCAAACCTGCCCCAGACTGTTCTGGTTTTAGGACTGAGAATCTCATGTCCCAGGAACTACCCCCACCCCAGATTGGCTGGTGTTCACATTCTTTTTGCATCTTTCCTGTCCTATAATAATAGTATCCCTTCCTGTGAAACCCATTAAATAATGTAAAGTGAGTTAGAAATGTAAAGTAATGTAATTGTGATAACATGGTTTTCCCCACAGGGCAAAACTTGGTCCCAGCTCTTTAAAATCTCCAAGTAGTTCCCATGGGTATCAAGGTCCCTTCCTCTTAACTGGGAAAGCCTGTAGTTGGCTTAGCAGATTCAGGTAATGGAAAGAGACCATGGCAATGGTCAGATTTCCTGAACCCCGCAATGTGCACTAATTTATATCCTAAGGGATAAAAAGGACCTGTACTTGTCTCGCTTGCAGGGAATGTTCACCTCAGAAGGAGTGTGGTTAAAAGAAGGGAAGGCTTGTCAGATAAGAATTAAAGACACGTATTGCAGTGTCTTTAATTCTTATCTGACAAGCCTTCCCTTCTTTTAACCATACTCCTTCTGAGGTGGACATACGTATTGCATGGAGCACTGGGTGTGGTGGAAAAACAATGAATACTGTTACACTGAAAAGAAATTTAAAAAAAAATTTTAAAAAAGAATTAAAGACACTGGTTTGCAGGCTGATCTCTCTTCTATTTTAAATGATTTTGAGCATCCACTTGCTGAATTGTAAACTGCAAAGTATCAATTACTGTCCAGATGAAAGGGGATTAAGACTGTGTCTGTACCTGCCATGTGCCATGTATGAGTTGCTCAAAGAATGTTAATATTTTTTCCTAAAAGGGTTTGCTCCTTGCTTCATTTATTAAAAAAGAAAAGAAAAAAAATGGGATCCAAATTTTCTTTTTCTTCTTTCTTTTAACATAAATGGCTAAAAGCTGAGTTGATCTATTTTTTTAACAATTTTGCATTTGTAGTTCCAAAAGTTTTATATAGTTGAGAAATACAAAAACTAAAATAGCACCGAGTTTTTTTTTTTTCCTTAGACAAATGTACCTGGGTTCATACCTAGCCTACCTATAGGCATAGAATAGTAGTTTTTTTTTTTTTAAGATTTATAGATTTATTTATTATTTTTGACAGAAAAAGAAAGAGAGGACACTGGGGAGGAGCAGAGGGAAAGGGAGAATCTTAAGCAGACTCCCCTCAGAGCGTGGAGTCAGATGTGAGGCTTGATCCCACAACCCTGAGATTATGACCTGGGCTGAAATGAAGAGTTGGATGGTTGACTGACAGAGCCTCACAGGTGCCTCTAGGATAGTAGTTTCATTTTCAGTTCTTTCATAATGAACAGTGAAAGGCTGAGTCCATATGGCGCATCTTTATTACAGACTTTGCATGTGACATGCCTGCGGCCAGGCAATGCACAGAATGCTAGTCCTTTATATTCCTACTATTGTCAACACAGAAATGTTACAGACCTAAACCCAGGACTTACTTGACAGATCTGATTTACCCCCTCCCAATGTCTTGGAGGAAAAACAGAAACCTGGTGACATTCCAAGACTTGGTTCTGATTGCAGTTCAACTGCTAATATTATAAAAGATCCAGACTGTTGAAGTGAGAAACTACCTAAGAAGTTTGTTGCTTGCGTTTTCTAGTGACTGTGACAGCCAGTCCCATGACTGCACTTTGTCCACACAATCCCTTTAACGGACACTTTTGCAGAGTCCTGAGCAGTTAGGGTCTGTGGGCAAAGAAAGGGGACATTTGCTTCTCCTGTGAAGTCTTTACTGGAGGAGCCAACAGATGCAGGTAACCTGCCAGTTGGTGAGAGCCTCCATCAGGGACCGTGTGCTCAGGGTCTGTACTGTGGTCATGGTCCTATCAGGTCTAACTGCTGCAAAGTCCTCAGGCAGGTTACTTTTGTCCAACCAGCAGTTGGGCGTGGAGCTCTTCTTCAGTTTCTTTTACTGAAAAGACTAAAACAGAACTAAAGCAACATGCTGGGGAGACTAGGGGCACACTTGTGAAATTCCTGGAGACCCTCTCCATTCTATAGTGATGTCAGGGGCCAAGGACATAAACACATCTTGCCAGTGCTTCAACATTGGAAGGGTTAGAGTCACATAAGTTTTTAAGCATAGCCTTGATTATTTTATGATGCAGAATACCTATATTTTTTAATTTTTTTTATTTTTTCAGCATAACAGTATTCATTATTTTTGCACCACACCCAGTGCTCCATGCAATCCGTGCCCTCTACAATACCCACCACCTGGTGCCCCCAACCTCCCACCCCCCACCCCTTCAAAATTCTCAGATCGTTTTTCAGAGTCCATAGTCTCTCATGGTTCACCTCCCCTTCCAATTTCCCTCAACTCCCTTCTCCTCTCCATCTCCCCTTGTCCTCCATGCTATTTGTTATGCTCCACAAATAAGTGAAACCATATGATAATTGACTCTCTCTGCTTGACTTATTTCACTCAGCATAATCTCTTCCAGTCCCGTCCATGTTGCTACAAAACTTGGGTATTCATCCTTTCTTTTTTCTTTTTTTTTTTTTTTTTACAGCTTTATAAACATATATTTTTATCCCCAGGGGTACATAGAATATGTATTTTTGTTTTATGTTATTTATAGGTTTAAATGAGGTAAGTCACTCCATCTGTCTGTACCGTAATGATTTCACCTGTAAAGCGAGGCACTTAGGGCAATTCTGAAATTTCTCCCAATTCTATGACTGTGCTACTCTAGAATCACCAGTATCCTCTATAAAATACAGAGAAATATGGAATAAACCCCCATGTACCCATCATTGGTTTTGCCACCTAACAACATTCCAGAATAACTTTGTATAAAAAGGAAAACAACGTGCGACTATTAAATATTATGTACTCCTCTTGAAAATGTAGGCAATCCATGAAGGAGCAAGACGAAATTCACCCTATTTTCTCTTCCTAGAGATAACCACTGTAGTATGTCCTTACAGATGTGTTATGTGACAGGGCACTCACATTTTTTAAAGGTTTGAAATCTAATTCATCATTGCCAATATCCTTCAGCTAAAAATACAAACTAAAATAATGGCATAGAAATTGGGAGATATGAGTTCTAAGATAGAACCAGCCACTGGGTATCTGCCACCTGCCATTCACAGGCCTCATTTTCCTTGTTTTAACACTCAAAGAGTTGAGGCAAATGATCCATGAGTTCTAGCCTAATGTTTCAACCAATAAATTTTAACATTAGTAGGAAGTAAAGTTAAAACCACAGTTTGAGATTCAACAAAAGAAGTGGTGAGGTTGCCCTTTATAAATTCCAGACAATAGTTTGTTTTTTTTTTTTCATAACTGTTCATCATTCACCTCCACATCTCTTCCTTAACTTGACATTCTCCTGGCTGCTTAGGTCGGCTGGCTGATTAACAAATATGGAACTGGCTAATGAGTGGAGCCCCAACACTTCCCCATGCCTCCACAGCACCAACTCTACCACAGTCAGCCTTGGACAAATAGCTCATGGTCCTGGATGTTCAGGGCAGACCTATGGACTCAGGGATCTTCTGAACTCCATAGCCTATCCCTAGTCTAGGAGGAGTGAATAAAGGGCTCAATTACCCTCAAGTATGCAGAAGGTCTATGACTGCTATTCATCTGTCTGCCTCCCAGTACCTGTTGTGCTCTCATGAGAGTCATTATCATGTCATCTTTGCCAGCAGAGTACTCCTATGCCCCCAAAAATCAGTTGGTGGAGGGTGGTGAGAAGAAACACTTCTCCAAGGAAGGTCTGTGGATCTTCTGTTCCAGAATCACCTGGGGTGTTTGTTTCAGAGTTAGATACCTGGATCTCACTTTGGCCTTGCCGAGTCAAGAACTTTGGGATGTGAACCAGGAATCTGGGATTTTAATAAACTTCTCAAAAGAGTCTTAAATAAAGATGGAATCTTTGTCTTTCTAGAACTTCTTTTATGTTCTAATAATTGGCTCTTCTCCATTGCATCATTCACTTACTCATTAAATATACTAATTGTCTTTTATATACATCTATATAGGTGCTGGAGATAAAAAGACAAATAAAAGTCTCTGCTCTAGGATAGGGAATTCTGGATGTCCTGAAGTCTTTTCTCCTTTTACATGGTTTATCTTTGGAAAACACACATCATCTCATATCGATGACCCTGAAGTCTGTGTCTTGAGTCTAAATGTCTCTACCCCAAAGAATTCTCTTATCTTCAAAAACCCTCCAAACATTTGTATTTGGATCTCACATTGTCATCACTGAAGTTGAAGTTATTTCTATTTATTTCTACCTCAAATAAAAATCAGCTTCCCTTTGATTTCCTCCATCTTGGATTCTGCCAAGCTTGAAATCTAATTCTGCTGTCTCCAAATTAGTTGTGTTTTCTCTGTCATACACCTTATTTCAAATCTATTGTTGTCATCTGGCCCTAACCAGCTTTATCTTAGATTCATAGTATCTTAATTTGGTCCTAACCTGTACTTTGGACTTTATTCTGTCCCCACAGCATGTACTTGGCCAGATTACTCTTTTTAAAATAAGGAAATGCCATTGAAGCAAAATAAGCATGGGATGTTTTCCCCGAAGTCCTTATCCTCCATTTCTCCCTCCTTCTTCCCTCCCTGCTGGCCTTCCTCCCTCTTTCTCTCTCTCCTTCCTTCCTTCTTCCTTCCTTCCTCTGTCTTCCCTTCCCCATTTTACCTTATATCCCATTTTTCTCCCCTTTTTCCATCTTCTTTCTCTTTATTGATTGTCATGTGAAAAATTTCCCATATTAGGCAGATGGAGATGAGGGAGATATAAAGGTGAGGAAAAAAAAATTGGACTGCTCCTCAGAGCTTTACATAATATAGTGAGAAAGGCAAGCATGAAAACCACTAACTTGGTTCTTTATTTCTTGTTTTCATGCCAAGGTGAGTTAGGGCTGTGGTGTATTTTGCTGGTCTTCTCCAATGTATTCTTTAGAGAAATCAGGGTAGATATCATACTTTAATTCTTTTCATCTATATTTGTGAAACCAGGAAGGTCAAGGATTCTGATATCCTCACTCCACCCCCTTGAGGTGGAGAGGAGAAGCTCTTTTTCACCCCTAAACTTCACAAACTGCTGCCTCTTTCCATGCTAAAGTATGCTGTTTAGGTTTCTACACATGGAATGTGTCCCACTGCTGAGTCCTGAGTGTGATGCTAGAAGATCTTAGCACCAGTAATCTTCGCCCTGTGGCACTGCTGTCATTACCTAACAAGGAAACCTACTGGAGTTTACCAGGACAATGCCATGTAATGACAGAGTATTTGTAGGTGGCTGTGGATTATTGTGTAATTACACTGAATAGATCCAAAAGTAATTACCAGCATCCTACCCCTGGGGTTTAGAGGGAAAGAATAATCCTGTGCATGAAACTCCTTCTCTCAAAGCAAATCCCTCTTGTAGGGGTTTCCCAGCAGGAAGGGAACAAAGAAAACTTAATGATTCTATGTGGTCAAGCACTTTGCCTAAGAGCACTGCTGTTAACCCCATTGCTCTGGCCTGGCTCCAGCTCAGGAAACAACGTTTTGCTGCCTTGTCTCTGCCTCAAAACTTTCACCCCCAAGAAGTTTCAACCCAACTGTAACTGTGTTCTTGCTCTTACTCATAAACCTGGCATGACATAGGCTCAGTCCAAGTCCCTCTGTCCACCCTGGTGGGCACCTGGCCTCTGCCAGGCACCACAGAGAATGAAAGGATGAAGACAGAAAGTGCAGTCCTGAGTTGTATGGATTTCCTTCTCTGCTGGGGAGGTGAGCGCCAATAAGGTGATACTATATGACAGAATGCGGTGAGCTTCTTAAGAAAGTGGAGGAAACACAGAAGTATGAGAGTTTAGTTTAGTAGAAGGAACCATGAGTGGCCTCATGGAGAACCGCCATTCATGCTGGACACTGAAGATGGGCAAACTGCTGGCACTGTGGGGACGTGGGAAGGTAAGACATGACAAAAACAGGAATACAGTAGACACGTCCATGGAGGCACAAGAGAGGAGGGGGAAGTTCAGAAAAAAATGAGAAGCCATGCTTGACTGGAATGCCTGGTACATGAAAGGTTGCTGAGATCAGAGGGCCTGGAGAGTGGAGTACGGCCAGGGGATGGAGGGCACTGACTGCCAGATTCAGGTGTGTGAACTTCAGTCCTAATGGACTAGAGAGCCACTGAGTGGGCGAACATGATTAGGGGCTGACTCTAAGAAAATGAACATCTAGTTCAACACCTTGAAAAGTAGTTTAGGAGGGGATGCTGCAGGGTTTGGGGCCAGGGTGGTGGTGGGAAGAAACAGGTGCATGGTTGAACGGTCTGTAAATAGCCCATTGTGATACCAAGGTGAAAAACAACGAGGGCCACTGGGAAAGCAGCTCAGGAAAGGGTAAGGAGAGTATGTTTTGAAAGAGGCATTACATAGGTTCATAAAGCAGATGGGAGTTAAGATTTGAAGTGGAGGATGAGAAAGGGGACAGCCTGGAGGAGATGTGATATGTTTTGAGCAAAGATGAGACTGTTATTACCTGATTCAGCAGACACACGGCAGAAGCCCTGCCTGGCTGGACTGCGGAATAGACTTGCAATCCCTTTCCAAAGCAGGAAGGATAATTTCCCATAAACCAATGGGTCTTCCAGGAAGCCGAAAAGACACTGCCTTTTTCTGGCCCCCTTTTCCTCTTCCAGAGAATGAGAGCATCAGACAAATGCACATGTGCTGATTCCAGGAAGAGCTCAGCAGAGCAGGGACAGACAGGCCCCTGTCTGTCTGTGATGGGCTTATCGTGTTCAGGCCTCAGGAAATTAGACTTCTGCTATTTGCAGGTCTTCTGTGGGATTGTATTCATAGAGTAACAGTGGAAATTATTTGTACCAAATTACCTCATTACAATGTGCAGCCATAATTACTGTTATTCTGTCGGCTGGCTTGCATAATGGTAAGGCCAGGAAACGCGAGACCACGCACCATGAATTAGCCCTTCCCACCTCTCACTCAGGTCCCCGATCTCAGCATCAGGTGGCAGTTGATAAGGGCAGTAAAAACACAAGTTTACATTTGTGAGCCATTTTGTAGAAGAAAAGCACTGTGCAAATTCCAATAATACATTTTAAGGGCTTAGTGAATGGTCTTTGCCTGTAAGAGTGTGTAGGAGTATAAATTAGTAAGGTCTTTGGGGATATGTTGCGTCCCATTTCTTGTGGGTATATTTGGTTTTCCTACCTTCAAAGGCAATGTGGATGGTCGTGAAACAGTGCTTATTGGACAAACCAGAGAAGGAACAATGGACTCTCTACCCTCTGAGCTCTGTCCTATAAAGCAGAATTTTGAGGGTTGGAGAAGAAGAGGAAAAAAGAGAGAAATCCCTTTCTTTAGGACACCTAGATTTATGTGGAAATTTTTATTCAAAATAACGGAGAAACAGAAACACTACAGGAAAAACTTAATTTTGACTACACATTGACTTATGTCTTTATTTCCACAAACGTCAATGAGAAATCTTAGGGTGGCCGTGAATGGATCTGAGTACACAGAACTGAAGCTGTTGGCAGTCCTTTCCTGGATGGATACATTTTCTCTTTATTTATGATTTTTTTTTTAGAGAGAGAGAGCACATATGAGCAGGGGAGAGGGGCAGAGGAGAGAGAGAATCTTAATCTTAAGCGTGGAGCCTGACCTGGGGCTCGATCTCAGGATCCTGATATCATGACCTTAGATGAAATTATTAGTTGAATGCTTAACCAACTGAGCCACCCAGGAGCCTGTTTTTCTCTTTAGATGCTCAGGGATTAGGGATTGTCAACCAGTGAGAAGGTAACAGGCCTAAAATTCCTATGTCCTATGGAATGTCATGGTCTAAGACAGCACTGGCCAGTAGAAATTTAATGATAGCTACATAAATAAATTTATATTTTCAAGAAGCCACATTAAAAAAAAAACAGGGGTGAAATTAATTTTGATGGATTGCAATTAACTGAATATGACACAAATCTCAGAATTCCAATAAGTATATTAGTTCCCTGATGCTATTATAACAAATTGCCACAAAGTTAGTGAATTAAAACAACAGAAATTTATTCTCTCTCAGAGCTGGAGGCCAGAGTCTGAAATTAGTTTCACTGAGTCCAAATCAAGGTTACAGGAGGGCCACACTCCTTCCAAGGGCTCTAGGGGATAACTTGCTTCTGACTTCCTCTGGTTTCTGGCGGCTACTGGCATCCATTAGTCCGTTGCCCCATCACTCCAATCTCTGCTTTTACGGTCATATTGACTTCTCTCTGTGTATAACCAAACCTCCTTATACCTCTCACTGATAAGGAAATATGAGATTGCATTTATGGCTCTCCTGGATAGTCTCAGATAATCTCCTTATCTAAAAGTCTTTCAGCTCGGGGCTCAGTCGGTTAAGCTGCTTCTTCCGCCTAAGTCATGATTCCGGGGTCCTGGGATCAAGCCCTGCATCGGGCTCCTTGCCCAGCAGGGAGCTTGCTTCACCCTCTCCTCCCCGCTCATGCTCTGGCTCACTGTCTCTCAATCTCTCAAATAAATAAAATCTTAAAAAAAAAAAAAACAGTTTTTAAGCTCATCTGTAAAACCTGTTTTCCTAAATAAGGTACAAATTCCAGGGTTCAGGACCTGATATGCTTGGGTGGCCATTATTTCAGACTACCACAAATGTGGTCATTATAAGAATTATTAATGAGATATTTTACAATTTATGTCCTAAGTTTTTGAATTCTAGAACATATCTTCCACTTACAGCACATCTTCATCCGAATGCTAAATTTTCAGGGGCTGACATGAAATTTAGTTCCAACTTACCAACAAAATTGTGTTTAACAGAAACATTTCCACACTGCTTCAGGTTTTTAAATTAAAATTAAGGAGAATTGAAGATTTTGTCTCCCCATTACATGCACCATGTTTCAAGAGCTAACAGCCATATGTGGCTACTGGCTGCCATTTTGGACAATGCTGTCTACAAAGTCCTTGGTTTTCCTCCTCTTTCCTCAGGCCAATAAAACACATACATAGGCATGTTCTGTGTGTAATTACACAAGTACACAACATTTCCCCATAAATAATTTATTTTTGAGGCTTACAGCAACCTTAGTGGTAGCTTTTTTTTTTTTTTTCCTATATTTTACAAATGTGTAAACAGACATAGACGGGATACATAGGTTGACCAAGAATTCATAGGTCCTTCATGGTGGATACATGCTTGAACCTAACAGTATTTCCATGGCACTGTACTGTATTGTTTTTCTAATAACGTGTTTTCATACTGAAATCATGAGAACTTTCCTTCCATTCAGAAGTTCATGCTCAGTTTAGCAATGACCTTGCCAGAGATTGAATCCTGCCTAAAAACATTGCTAAATAAGATGAGGGCATGAAAACAGTGGCATCTAGTTCTTTCAATTAAGAATGATAATGTTTGGGACGCCTGGGTGGCTCAGTTGGTTGGGCAGCTGCCTTCGGGCTCAGGTCATGATCCCAGCGTCCTGGGATGGAGTCCCACATCGGGCTCCTTGCTCATCAGGGAGCCTGCTTCTCCCTCTGCCTCTGCCTGCCGTTCTGTCTGCCTGTGCTCACTCTCTCTCCCTCTCTCTCTCTGACAAGTAAATAAATAAAATCTTTAAAAAAAAAAAGAATGATAATGTTTGATGAAATTCAAAGAAAACCCTCTGCAAAGAAGATAGGTTTTGCATTTTGTGCATATGATACATCTGCTTTGTTAGAAAATTATAATTAAGTGATACTATGCCAGGATCTGCACTATATATCATATTGCAATAATACTGTTATTTTTGGTAAGAGAAATAACATGTATATGTATTATTTTCTACTTTTTTTGCAGTACTTTTACAACATTATTTCATTTGATTGCCTGAATAACCCTCAAAATCAGGTAAGACAAAATTAATTTATGAGCAAATCAAGACACACAGTTTTAAAGACATAGTGCATGCCAGTGTATATTTGTTGAATAAAAGGACTAAAGGAAAATAGAGAAGAGAAATAACAAAAAGCAATTAAATTCATGAAAGACTGAGGACAGAAACAGAAAACGTCTTAGTCCATGGTATAACAGTCGGTGGGTATTAGAAGTCACACATACTGTATGTAGTGTAGCCTTGTCAATGTCAGAATTCTGATGACTCAGTTCTTTTTCAGTGGCTGCTTTTGACATTTCAGCTCTGCAGAGTTGTGAGGACCCTCTTCTGTGTCAAAGAGATATTCCATCTTCTCGGCCGAGGCTCCCTCATCACCTCACTCCTCCCCTCCCCTTCTTCTCTTCCTGTGGTGCTGTTGCTGGTGATATTGACAGACTAAAGGATTGCTCATTCCCCATAGCCCCGCAAGGTAAATTAAAAAAAGGAAAAGTCAAAGCTATTTCTGGACCCTCTCGCACTTAGGGACTCCCAACTCAATACATCTTGGTTGCTTGGAAATGATGCTTATTAATAAGCAAGAAAGGCACAGTTAGTTCATAAGGCTTCAGGGTCACCTATTTAGGGGATAATTTACTTCCCAAACATACCTTTGCTTTGGATTCTTGTAAGTTTTTTAATACAAGATATTTGACATTAAGGGAATTACTATTACCAGATCTGTAAATGCGTAAGTGTTTAGAGGAGCTGGGGACAATTTCCAAAATCTTTTCATTCCAACATATGAAATGTCTTAGCAATTAGTGCACCAGTCCAAAAGGAGTGGTTACAATTATTTATTGGATCATAATATGTGTACATAAAATCCAATTAAACTATCACTCCTTCTTTCCAGAAAGTAAAAATAGCAAAAAAAATAGGAAAAAACATGTTAAAAAATATGTAGTGGCAGATTATAAAATATGCAATTGAGTGGGGGAACTTTCAAATCATGCAGCCCTTTGAGGTTTGATATCTAATTTCTTGAATCTGATATTGATCCCTTGAAATAACTCAGACAATATCATGTTACAGAAAAGCCTGTCTTAGAATTAGAAAGTAGGAAAGTACCTTCTACATGTAGACCCTTTAAGAAATTTCTGATACAAATGACATAAAAAAACCCCAGAGGATGTCAAAAGAATAAGAATACCAATCACAGACTGAAGAAAATATTTGCAAAAAACAACATCTGACAAAAGACAGTTATTCAAAATATACAAAGAACTCTGAAAACTCATCAATAAGAAAATAACCTGATTAAAAACAGAAGATACAGAAATGGCTGGCAAACATAAGAAAAAAATGCTCTGCAATCTTGTGTAATCAAGGAAGTGCACATTAAGGCTACAACGAGATACCACTGCATACCTCTTAAAATGACCCGACCCCACTGACAATACCAAAGGCGGAGAAGGCCTTGGAGCAACAGGCACACCCATTCATTGCTGGTGGGAATGCAAAATGGTACAGCTGCTTTGGAGGGTAGTGTGGTAATTTTCACAAAATTGAACATATTGTTATTGCATAATCCAGCAATTGTGCCCCTTGGTACTTACCCAAAAGATTGAAAGTTTATGTCCATGCAAAAACACACACAGGGATATTTAGAGCAACTTTATCCATAGCTGCCCTAACCCAGAAGCAACCAAGATGTCCTATAGTAGGTGAATGGATATATAAATCGTGGTATATCCAGACAACGGTGTTAAAAAAAAAAAAGGTTATCAAGCCATGAAAAGACATGGAGGAAACTTAAATGCATATGGCTAAGTGAAAAAAGCCGATATGAAAAGGCTCTGTATTGCATGACTCCAACTATGTGACATTCTGGAAAAAGGCAAAATTGTGGAGGCAGTAAAAAGATCAGTGGTTGCCAGGGATTGGTGATGGCGGGGGGAGGTGAAGCACCGACCATTTTGAAAAACACTCTGTATGAATCTCTAATGGTGAAAATGTTATTATAAATTTGTTCAAACCCATAGAATGCCCAACACCAGTTGTGAACTTTTTGTAAACTCCGGGCTTTGGGTGATGATGATGTGTTAATGTTGGTTCATCAATTGTAACAGACGTACCACTCTGGTGGGAGATGTTGATCACGGGGGAGGCTGTGCATGTGTGTGGGCAAGAAGCATAGGAGAAATGTCTGTAGTTTCCTCTCAGTTTGCTGTGTACTTAAAACTGGTTATCATAATTAAAAAGTGTAGTTGGATATATTTGGTAAAGATGACAGAACACAGGCACCTCCATCTGCCCTTCCAGAAATAAACTGAAAACAGATAGAATAACAAAAGCAGCAAACTCCATCGTCGATAAGACTAGAAAGCAATCATAAACTCAAGGCTATGAAGAGTAGTACCCCAGGCACAAGAAAAACAGAGCCAGTCAGAGGAGAAAACTCAGAGTAGACCCATTCTCTACAGAACCTGAGCCCCAAAGAAAAAGGACAAAAATCAATGGCCCTTAACTCGGTATACAGGTCTAGGTTTGTGGAAGATTTCTGGAACAATCCAGTATGACATGATAGACAGGAAGGAGAGTTTGGCCTGACTGAGAAAACAGACAGGCTGTTTTTGTGGAAAGAGGGCTTTTGGTGTCCATGTCCTAATCCTTGGAACTTGTGAGTATGTTAGCTTAAAAGGCAACGGGAAATTATGGTAACAAATGGAATTAAGATCGCTAATCAGCTGACTATTATGAGGGGATATTTATCCTGTATTATATAGATAGGAACATAGTCACAAGGTCCTTAAATGGGGAAGAGGGAGGCAGAAGAGTCAGAACCAACAAGAAAGAATTACCGACTTTGAAGATGGAAGGAGGCCACAAGTGAAGTAAGCTGGAAAGTCAAGGAAGTGGTTGCTCCCTTAGGGCTCCAGTAAGGAACACAACCCCTCAAATACCTTGGTTTTAGCCCAGTGAGACCCATATTGGACTTCTGACCTCCAGAAATGTAAGACATTAAGTCTTTGTTGTTTGAAGTTACAAAGTTGGTGGTCATTTAGTACAGCAGCCCCTGGAAACTGAGACATGGTGTGATGGAGCAAAGCAGAAATGGTAGATGGCCATCAGTCTTGCCGTTGACAAGTTTAGTCTGCTAAAGGGATGTAATGTTAAATTAAATCTTTGCACCAGAGGCTGCCAAATGAGGCTTTGCTTTAATAATAATAATTACTACTAAGCACTTCCCCTGTGCCAGGTACTGTACTAAGTGCTTTATGTGAATTATGTCTTTTATTCCTCAGTGGAACTCTGTTATGCAGATGTTACTGTTACACAGATTTCAAGAATGCAGAGCATTCTTGAAGTGACCTGACAAAGTTTCTCTAACTTTGTTTGTGACCTGACAAAGTTTCTCTAACTTTGATTGTAGAAAGCTAAGAAGAGTGGGCACCAGAGTTCAAATCTGTATACTCTGATTTCAAATCCAGAGCATCTCACTGGCCCAGAGCAAAGGCACACTTGGGAGAAAGAGACACTTCAGACTAAAGGCAAAGCTGTAAATTCACTCCAGCTTTCCTCTTTTCATTTATATGATATGTTAACAAAAAGCTGACCATTGGAATAAATGGTCAACCATTCAAAGTAGTAGGGAGAAAAAATTAGACATAGTCCCTGTTAAATACTGCCCCCCCCAAAAAAAGAAAAGAAAAATGAAAAACAAAACTAAGATGTAAAATAAAAAGTATACAAATTACATCATGAAGCAAATGGCAATTAGGAATCAACACAACCTCAGGGAATCAAAGAAATGAAAGAAAAATGACCTGTTGACCTTCAGTTCAAAACATGGATACAAGGTCTTGAGGAAGAAATGAGACAATGGAAAGGGATGAAAATCGAGCTGACAGAATTCAAGAACCAAAGAAGAGGGGGAGATTCCATAACTGAAAGTCACGTTAGTAGCCCCAGAAAGGACAACAGATACCCCTGAAGCCACAGTCAAGGTCATGGAGGACATAACTGAGAAAAGAAACACAAATGACAAGAAACAAGTAAAAGAAAAAGAGCAGAGATGGAATTCGTGTGAAGATCTAACAGATAACTGCCTTGGCACCACTTAGGAAGATAACCTCATAAATGAAACATTAAAAAATTCAAGGCTATGGGCTCCTGGGTGGCTCAGTGGGTTAAGTCTCTGCCTTCAGCTCAGGTCATGATCTCAGGGTGCTGGGATTGAGCCCCACATCGGGCTCTCTGCTCAGCAGGGAGCCTGCTTCCTTCTCTCTCTGCCTGCCTCTCTGCCTACTTGTGATCTCTGTCAGATAAATAAATAAAAATCTTTAAAAAAAAATTCAAGGCTATGATATAAAAAAATCATGAAATAGATGAAAAACTTGATTCTCAGTGTGTCTCTAGATAGACGTTATGAACACCAAGGCACTGCCTGGTGAAGTGACATACTTCAATGACAAAGAGAAAATCCATTGGTAAGCCAACTGCCCCCTCTTCAAAAAAAAAAAAAAATTAAGCCACTTATTAAAAATCTGACTAGCATCAAAACCACAGTGAAATCCTGCACTATAAGTCAGTGAAATAATGCTGTAGGGTTAGAAGGGAAAGAAAGTTTTATCGATAATTTTATAAAAAGCCAGAGGTCATTCCAATTAAGGCAAGAAATGGACAATTTACATATGAAAAAGTCTAGAAATTAGCAGCCATGAGCCCTTTGAAATGAACTTGAAAATTTTCACACACCTAACCAGTTAATAAAGAATTTCTGGAAGTAGGGGACTTGGTGAAAATTGTTCTAAATTAATACAGACTAAGGTTAAGCTATTGGGGGAATAGTGATGTAGAAATAAAAATACAAATATTGCAAATTTTGAAGTTGTGGGGAAGAGAGGGATGAAGATAGTAAAAATAAGTGAATTTCTACATCTTTCAGAACAGAGGCTTTTACATATCCTGCTAAAGTGGAGAATCAAATAGTCACCATCTCACTATATTTCTCAAAGCTGTGAATGTAACTATCAGAATGCTGGGGATTGAGGGGGCAACGGAGTAGAAGACAGGGAAGCATCAGGGTACATGTCTCTTTTCCTCTGTTGTTAAATATCATAACTCAAGAAATAGAGGCTTGAGGACATAATCTCAAGTTGTAGTATCATCACTAGAAGAAATAAAGAGATAGCAAACCTCTAAATTTTCTGGAGTCAAATCACAAACCTACAAATCACAGCAAATATGTACCATTTTGAGAAGAAATAGGAGCAGGGCTTACAACCTAAAAACACATCGACAGAATTGAAACCAAACATATCTGTCCTATATGTAACTGTGAATGGACATCTGTATTTACTAAAGAGAAGTTCCTGTAGAGATTAGTGGGAAAGGAAAGCCCCATGATATGCCGTATAAAAGAGATTCTGTACACTAGTGACATCAGAAGTCTCCAATCACAGATCATCATAACAAATATAATAATAATGGAAAAGCTTGAAATTTTATAGGAATTCACAAAATGTGACACAAAGACATGAAGTGAAAAAAAAAAGACGCTGTTGGAAAAATGGCACTGATAGACCTTTTGATGCAGGGGTTGCCACAAACCTTCAATTTCTAAAAAACAAAACAAAACAAAAATGCGTTATCAGTGAAGTGAAACAGAAGCAGGATAAAATGAGGTACGTCTGTATAAAGCATTTCCTAACTAGAAAATTCCATTTTCCCCTTCCCCAAATTCTGCAATCTGAGACTTTCCTGCCTAGATGTTCTTGAAACAAGGCACGGGGAAGAGAGACCCACAGAAGCAAACCCACTCCCGAGCTCTGCCTTAGGAAGAAGACGAGGAGGTGTAGGACGTTAGGGCTAGGTCTGTGTCAGGAAGGACAATAGAGTTCCTAAGCTTGTTATAGAGACCAAGGGGGTCTTGGGTAGAAATCACAGGCCCCTGAATATAAATTCATTTACATGGGGAGTTGTATTTTAATTTTCACTAACTTTTAACTAGAATTTAGCATTTCCTTCCATTATGAATATAGGAAAGAAATCACAGTACGATTATCGGCACTGATGGCTGTCATTAATAGAAATCACAATATTTTTCTCCCACATTACAGTGGTTGCTGCTGTCTAGAAATAACATTTGTGTTCATGACTATATTGAGATTACAACCGTTATTAGACCCACAACCAGATCTTGTTATTTAATGTGTTAATAAAGATACATATAGTCTTAGATCACATTTCTTTCAGGATTTGTTATCTATTTCAATATGAGTTTCCTTCGACATTTATGCATTTTAGTTTTGTATTTGAAAGCAATATCCTGAGGAGAGGCATATAGGTTTTTCAGGCTGCCAAAGAGGTCCGTGGCACAGAAAAATTAAGATGTTAGGACTAGAGAGAAGATGATATTACCAGAAACGCATGGGCTGAAGAATGGCCCACTCTCTGTCTCGTTGATTAGTCACTCCTCATTGTTTAAAAGAATGAGCTGGAGTGGGGAGGGGCAGAGGTGGTAGCATGGGGAAGAGGTGTTGGTCTTCCCCTCCACAGCGCTGGAACAGAACGTGGATTTCTTCCGAGGGTCTCCATTCTAGACCCATAATGAAAGGATTCCCCAGGAAGGCAGGCAGGGGTAAGTCTGTCCAATTTCACTCCATTTAGTGAGAGTTGGAATCAGTACCCTGGCAAAAATGTGATGGAAATGGGTCCATGCTGGGCACGGAGCTCCACACGGGGCTCAGTGCTGGGCTGGATCCCCAAATTCTGAGATGATCTAAGTCAATCAAGAGTCAGGTGCTTAACCAAATGAGCCACCCAAGCACCTTTTAAGCTCCTTTTCCTTAACCCATATTCATTCTTGAGGATTTCAAAAGTCAGGAAAGTAAGACTACAGACTACAAGATGTGGTTCTGCTCAGCATTTGAAGAAAACAGTTGCTTGCTAGAGCATTCTCGCCAGACAGGCAACACACGGTTGTTCAGGGTAACAGGCAAGTGGCTGCAGTGATGGGGGGGAGGTGGTCACCAAGGTAGCACATAGTTGGAAGAGTTTGGGTCCTACCCCAGAGCAAGTTCATTTTAGTATTTTAAAGGGGGAGAAAGAAAAACAGAAAAAGGGCGTGCATCACTCAAATTCTCTGTGAACCAATTAATGTGGCAAGTACAACTTGACTTTGAAAGATTTATTTATTTGAGAGGTAGAGAGAGCAAACGATCGGGAGGGGCAGAGGGAGAGGGAGAAAGGATCCCAAGCAGACTCAACACTGCGCATGGAGGTCCATGCAGGACGCGATCCCAGGACCCAGAGATCATGACCTGAGCTGAAATCGAAAGTCTGACCCTAAACCTACTGAGCCACTCAAGCGCCCTCCGACACCCTTGTTTTAATAAGCTTTTCTTGTCTGCAGAATGAAGGCAGTAGAACAGATCATCTCTAAGGTCACTTCTAGTTCTAACATTTGTAGGGTTAGCGTTTGTAAACTATTTAAATAGCAGATACAAGGCGCTATAATTCCTGTTCTTCAGCCTTCCCCCCACCCCCGCCCCCTGGCCTGCTGCATCGCGTCCTAAACATATTTCTCGGTTTGGTGCTGAAGGAAGGAAGCAGGGGCACTGACTCTCCCAGGTAAATGGTCCCGAACACCTGTGTGCCTGGCATTGTGGTGAATGTTTTCACGCATGTTCACTCATGTCCACACACGCCTTGTGTTATCATCCTGTAACAGTCAGGGCAGATGCATTCATTTTACAAAGACACTGAGTTCTCCAATAGCAGAACCAGGATTTAAGCCCAGGTCAGCCTGACTGCTGAGCCTGCCTGCTTCACTCTGTCCCCGAGCTGGAGGTGCTATGAAAGGCAGGCATGGCCAAGACCAGGAGGAAAGCGTCACCTCACTGTGTCCTGGCAGCCAGGCATCTGTACTTGGTCCGGAGCCAGAGTCAGCTTGACGCCGCTATTGTCTGAACCATCTAGACAATCACCTGGCTGTCTGTGTGGACTAGTCCTGGCTCAAGGTGACATTTCTAATGACTGTTCTGCACCCAAGAAGGCACCTGTTGTTCTGGGGTGGGAAATAATTTCGCCCAATAGATTATGGAGGCCTTGAGAATGAGAAGCACGATACTCAGAATAGCCAGTTTCCTTGAAAAACTGCTAGCATAAAGTAGATCTCTATTTATATGACAGCAGGAATAAAATAGACTGCTTTGCATTTAAATAGTGCCTTTCCTCAAATAAGAGCCCAGGGGCTTCACTAATACAGCCTTACAGGGAAACACAGCCACCTCTGGAGAATACCAGGCAGGTGACTTTGGCTAAGTGTAAGACAGTGGGGGCGGGGCGGGGGGCAAAGACGGAGCTGAGGACGTCAGACACCTGTTCCGAATGGCACTAAATTGACAGCTTTGATAATATATGGTTTCAGAGCCACAATATAGACACACTCGCCTCAATGCTTAAACTTGCCAACAGGAAGTGGAGAGGGAGGTACAAATGCTCTGTTTTGTAGATTACAAAATAAAGCAATTATTTCTAAAATTGCATTTTCGACCTAAGTTTGAATGGTATAATGTCACTTCTGATGTTATAGCTCCGAATCTGTACAAGTATCGTTATAGTTCTGCCTAATGTCTGCGTATGTGTGTATGTTTACGAGATTGAGATGATATTGTCTATTATATATGAAAGGCCCTTTTATCTTCCAGTGGGCAGTCCTTAAGTGTTTCTGCATAGTATGGAAATATCATAAATATAATGTAATGGCATCTGTTATATTTTATTTTCTATATCATAATCCCATAATTCACTTAACCATTCCCTTCATATTGTTTCTTTTTCCCCCTATAAATAGTGCCATGTTTTTGTACATGAAACTTGGTCTGTTGTTTATTTCAGACTATTTTCCTGGAAGCGGAATGATTGCATAAAAAGTGATGAGCATTTTTAAAGCTATTAATACACGTTGCCAAATTGACACATTAATTCCCTGAAACTTGTACACACTTATATTCTCAGAAGCAATGTACGTGCCTATCCCAATCCATTAATGCTGTGTATTATCATTTAAAAATTATTTTCAAATTTGATAAAAACATATACCTGTTTTAAAGTTGAGTGACTTTTAATCATAATTAACCTTTTTTTTTTTTTTTTTTTTTGCTTTGGCCAATTGTCCATTTTTCTCTTGGAATATGGTGATCTTGTAGCAATTCAAGATAGCTTTTTCATGTATTAAGGATATTCACTCTTTTTCTCTTTTATTAGAAGTACAGCTTGGTGTTTTTGAGTACTGTCTTTGGGATCATTCAACCTTGGCTTCTAGGCTCAGCTTGCAATTTACAAGCTGTGTGATCACAGGCAAGTGACTTTGCCTTCCCACCTTCAGTGTCTTAAACTACAAAGTGGGGATAATCAGAGGTAGATTTATCATGAAGCCAGTAAAGGACCTTAGAATTGTGTTCACATGATTATACATTTTTTAAAAACTTACAAAAGTAAAGTACTTTAACCACCCTCAGTTAAGAACCCTGTCTCTTCCCATTCTAATTCTCCTTTAATCACTCTTCCCTTGATCACACCTCTCCTCTGTATGTCCCGTGGTGATAGATGCCATTGTATTACCTGTGGGTATGGCAGGATCTCTCTAAGAGGATACTTTCAGTTTGGGTTTAGTGGGATATTTTTATGGGGTCCCTCTCTTTTAGATTTAGCTAGTCCTTCTAGTGGAGGAATGACTTCCAGAAATTTTCCCCATTTGTGCCAACCTCCTGGTGTTCTGGTACTAAGATGTATAGGTGGAATTTTTTTTTTTTAAGATTTAATTTATTTATTTGACAGAGAGGGAAAGCACAAGTAGGCAGAGCGGCAGGCAGAGGGGGAGGAGGAAGCAGGCTCTCTGCTGAGCAGGGATCCCGATTTGGGGCTTGACCCCAGGATTCTGGGATCATGACCCAAGCCAAAGGTAGCTGCTTAACCAACTGAACCACCCAGGTGTCCCTGGGTAGAATTTCTAATGCAACATGAGTATGTTTGTTCCTTGGTGCTCAGCACTGAAAGTGTGTGGTTAATGGGGGAGCACCAATATTTGAAATGTGTGAAGCCAGACATTAATCTGTGGAAAATTCTTCCACTCTTAACAGCTCCTGTTATGAAAGAAACTTGAGAGAGGCCTTTCCAAAGTTGACAATAATCCTAAACACTTATTTGACATTATCAACAATGAGTTGAGAATCTGAAGACATTTCTTTAAATTACTACTAATAGAAAATTGCTGTTTCTATGAAAAAGTAATCAAAGAATATGCAACCAAAACATATGGAGGGAAAAGTATTATGGAAATATCAGATAATTATTGAATTGAAATATGTACTTTTTCCAGATTTTGTGTTCGTGAGACATATTATATTGTATGTTTGCATTCTGTTGAGATTTTTCTCATCCTAAATTAATATTCACTTTCATAACTAATTTTGAATTTGTAGTACTGTATTCTTTTTCTTAAAGAGGGCACTCAGCATTATGATAGCTTAAGTCCTTCAAAAATTTGGGTTCATTATATATATAAGTATATATATATATATATATATATACACACACACACACACACACATATATTCATGTAGGTATATGTGTGTGTGTGTGTGTGTGTAGGGTAAGGTAAAGATCTATTTTTACTTTTTCCCCTGTATCTAATGAATTTCTGAAGCACCATTTATTGACTATCACTCTTTCTCATTGATTTATAATGTTAATCATATTTGTTGATCACTCAATATATCAGGGGCTATTCTTGGCCTCATGTGGTAATGGAACTCTGCATTTTTTAGTGCCAATAGCACCAGGCTTTAATAACTGTATATTAACAGAAGGCTTCACTGTCTCACAGGGTAAGTTCTTTCATACACGACAACTCTGATTTTTATGAAAATGTCTGTTTCTTCTTGTGAGTTATTCTGAATTAATTCTAATATCATTTTGTGCTTTCCTCCCAGTTTCTTTCAAAAACCCCATTGGCATTTTGATTGGAGTTGGAAGAAATGTTTACAATAATTTGTTTAGAATGATTTTTTTTTTAAAGATTTTTATTTATTTATTTGACAGAGAGAGATCACAAGTAGACGGAGAGGCAGGCAGAGAGAGAGAGAGAGAGGGAAGCAGGCTCCCTGCTGAGCAGAGAGCCCGATGCGGGCCTCGATCCCAGGACCCTGAGATCATGACCTGAGCCGAAGGCAGCGGCTTAACCCACTGAGCCACCCAGGCGCCCAAGAATGATGTTTTTATAATATTATCTTTCCACCTGAAAATGTGATAGAGCTCCACAGTCGCCCAAGTCTTTTTTTTATAATGCTCAGTAATATTCCATAATTTCTTCAAAATACACTTCTTTAAATAGGAAAGCTATCTTTCTTAGAAATATTTGGATCATCTCAGAGTCAATTCAGTTAGATCCAGTTGGACAGTTACCTGGTTTATTTGGGGATTTGGTGTATTATTTAATTTTCTAGAGTAGCATAGGATCCCAAAATGGCTTTCTGGCCTAAAAATATCTCACTAGTTGTTCAAATGTATTGGGACTGCTTCATTTCATCACTTTATTTTTTTTTAATATAGTTTCAATATGAATTTTTAAATGTCCAGTTTCAGTGTGAAACTGAGAATCTGAAAAACATCTTCATTTGAGTAAAACAATGTGAAACATTCCAGTTTGGGGACTTTTCTCAAGGGCCTTTTGGGGTACCTTAGTTTTATAACATTTGTGAGATAATATCCTGTTCTGGATCTTTTGTATTTAAAATAACAACGACAACAACAAAACTTGTGATTAGCTCATGAAATGTAGTTACTCATGGGGAAGAAAGTCAAACAGAAACTTAAGTCTTGTGTTAGTGGGTACAAGATGGAGTTTTTCATTGACTATGTTCGTGGGTCATGCTAATCATAGCCTGAAGCCCTCATTATGTTTTCATGACTGCAGTATTTGGCCTCTTGGTACCGTGGCTCTATTTTATCGCACAGAATGACAGAACTAATAGGTAAATGATTAAAACTTTCTAAAGAAAACAAGAGTGAACTGACCTTTGGGATACTTAACAACTCATTTGAACGGTTATAGGTCTGTTATTTCTGTATCTCAGTATTATGAGAAGGTTGATGGAGAACTTCTGAGCTGTTAATTTCTATCCCTGGGAACATAATAAGAAATATAATCCACAAGATATTAAAATATCATCTAAAATAAAATAGGTGATGCAGACTATTTTCCAGGTGCATTTGATTTTGAAAACTACAAGAAGTTAAGATCATATAAGCAAACCACATTAAGCATTCAGGGCCATGGTTTGTTCTCTGAAAATGAGAATATTAAGTAGGATTATTGTGAGATGCTCACCAGAAGACTGCTTGACTTTTTGAAAAGTAGTTTTGTCAGATTGTTTACATTCTACTGTCAACTGACGGCTGATTTTAGAGATAAAAGAAAAATTGTGGCTCTAACCTATTATGTCACAGTAGGCTTTTGGTCCTGTTTTGGATGGTATATATTTATCCATTATCTGGTTAGGCCTAATAGACCATATATACATATCAAGGTGGGTAAATTTAACCAGTAAGTATACAAAGGAGTGATATCAACGGGTCATGTCAACCTAGAATGACATAACAATTGATTTTCCATCATAATTATTCTTGAATTTGATGGCACTTAATAGTTCAATCAATAATCTGAATGACCATGTTCATTAGGTATGGCAAATGATACCATACTAGTTAGTAGAATGAGTATTAAAATTCAGTACAACTAGGACAAACTGCAAAGCGATATGAAATATAGAGTATTTAATAAGAGGAAATATGCTTATAGAAAGATAAAATATATAAACAGAATTACATATATATTTCTCAGATTAGACATATCTGAGAGTCAACACTCCGAGTGGACCACAGAAATGAATAAATTTGAAATAAACCTCATTCTACATTATAGAAAGAATAAAGACCCCTCAAATTATTATACACAAACAATTAAATTTTAATGTAAAATAAATTAAGCAATTTCAGGGTCCATAAAAGCAAAAATTATAAAGTAATTTACCTGGTCTCACATCTGCCTCTACATTTCTAAATACTTAAATTTTGCAATCTGAAACATTTCAGAGAAACATGAAAGTACAGATGATTACATAACTAATATCTCTGTATTCACCATCCAGCTTAGGAAATAAGTCATATAGAATTTAATATCTTTCCAATATGGGGTCAAATAATTTCAATACGGTATTCCCCTTAGACACATATCTCTGAGTGGAAGTTCAGGAGCCAAGGACTAAGTCAATGAATTCACCGCTTTTCAACAAAAGCTCCACTACATGCAAATTTAATGCTTTGTGATGACAACGTTCTTATAAAAACTTAGGGCACAGTACACATGCTTTCTCTCTCACTATTAGTTACCTAAACGTCAGCGATATCTCCATTTTTTCTTCTTTGTTTTCTTTCCAGTTTTACTGAGATACAATTGACATTTAACATTGTGTAACTTTAAGGTATACAGCACCTTTACCTGATACACTTACATATTGCAATAGGATCAGCACCATACTGATAGCTAAGACCTCCGTCACATCACGCGATTACAATTACTCCAGGGAAAATCTTAGTAAGACTGATATAAGACCCATGAGGAGGGGTGCCTGGGTA